>NC_083772.1:48080957-48208457 GCF_963514075.1 Conger conger | reverse complement strand
AGAGCTTGGATAGCACATCTGGAAACCCCTGTCTGCCTTGAAATTTCTGCCTGAGAGACCTTGCTGATGCAGTATAACTACCTTGTGTCTTGTTGCTGTGCTCAGTCTTGCCACGGTGTATGACTTCTGATATTAAACTGTCTTCAGCAACCTCACCTTGGAAGCAGAGTTTGGCTGTTCCTCACCCAGTTTTAGCCCTCCTACACAGCTGTTTCTGTTTCAGTTAATGATTGTGTTTCAACCTACATATTAAATTGATGATCATTAGTGCCTGTTTGGTATACTTGGTTAATCACACACTAGGCTATATGCTTGCTATAAAATCCCTGACTTTGTGCAAGTATACCTAGAAGAACTGATGCTGGTTTGAAGGCAAAGGGTGGTCACACCAAATAATGATTTGATTTAGATTTTTCTTCTGTTCACTCACTTTGCATTTTGTTAATTAATAAAAAGTAAACTATTAACATTTCTTACTTTACAGCATTTTTTCACACCTGCCGAAAACCTTTGCACAGTACTGTACATCAGCATAATACAGCATCCAAGGCTTACTGAGGGCACAATGCCAATAACATAACCAACACACTGCAATGTATATATAATAATAACTCTCTGGACCAGCACAACACCAAACACTGCTTTACAATGTATACCACTGCAACACTGCAACTCATCAGCAAACCCTCTCGATACCAACACATTACACATTATTTGGGCCTGAATACTGCTTATAGTATTGTTGCAAGAACAATATCCAGTGTTTGCAAGAAACAAACCAACAGCATTCTTTGTTTCTTAAAGATGTCATGTTATGCTTTTCAAAAATAACAGCGTAGTGGAAGGATAATGAAACAACAATAAAAATAATAAAAACAACTGAAGTAAAAGATTTTCTTCACATAATCATTTATCAACCAGCATTATTCACAGAAACATTCATATACCTCACTAACTCGGTTAGTCCGATTAGATTGTTGATGTTTTGGAATAACATCAACAATCCGATCCAATGGAACTTTATTCCAGAAGGCCAGGACGTAAAACACACCTGGACTATGTACCCAAACATTTAGTACGTCATTAGTTTTCATTTTAGCCTTTTTATTCATATTATGTGGCGATGTATTCCCTATGGAAGGATTCATTAATTAATTGGACAGTTTATTGAGATTTCATGAAGTGAAATCATCATCATAGCATCCAGTTAGTAATTCATTCAAACCAGTCCAGGATAAAAAGACAACAGGCGTATATGAAACATTATTCGTAAATATGCAGGGTGATTATTCTGGCAGAATCTTGGAAATAATTATGCAAAATACGTTAATTTGAAAGTGAATTCGCTACCGTTATTCACTACATTGGCTTATTGTTAATCCAAGACGAAATCTCTTCATGTACAAACTAATCACACCAACGCTACTTTTTGCATCAGTCACCTTACCTGCTCGGTCGGAAACAATGTGTTGATGTACTCCACCGCGTTGAAATCCGCTCTATCCAACGGATCCTGACTGGGAAAAACCTAAACATACATGTTGGTTAAATGCGCGCACAATATAGCTAGCAATAAACAGCACAGTGTGTGTATGTGTATGTGTGTGTGTGTGTGTATCTGTGTATATCTATCTATCTATATATATATATATATATATTATATATATATATATATATATATAGACAATGCTCTGTAACCTGCAGCAACGGACAGAGTTCACATCGGGGGCATATAGATTTCTTAGCCCTGTTCAAGAACGAAACCGCACCTTAGCGGTCTACATACGAAATGGTCCCTGTCGGGCCTTCTATCATTTGGTAGACAACTCTCCATATGAACCGCTTCAAGGAATTTGTCAGACAAACTGGCACGTGACATTCGAATTGACACACTAGAAGAACAGTATGAACTATCCCTGAAACAACGCGGATAGTCAATGAGAATATAAACGGGGCGTCATTGGTCAGCTGCTGAAATTTCAGTGGTACAGCAGGTAGTCGGCTGCTGTCGCTTTGGCCGGAGCAGACTACGCCACATATCATTAAATATGCAACGAACAAACATCGCGGATCTCCAGAATGTTCAATTCCCCGCCTGCCCGTGCGTTTACTGATCACATCGAGGACGATTATTTAGTTGCACAAGCAATGGTTGAGAATCCAGTCAAGATGACCTGGCAACGCTAGCGAGCTACAGAAAGGGTTTATGCATAGCTAACGTCTGCATCCTTGTTCCATGACTCCTAAGTTACCTGATCTATGGCTAGCTGCACCTCAGGCGTGAGATGCAGGATTGCTTCCAAATCATCAGCGAACTCCAGTTCTTCGTCCTCCATCACTGACATATTAACAACAGCCAGCCGCTCCTAGACAGGCTGGCAGAAGCTCACAGCAGCAAACTTCCTCAAACACGGGGCTTCTGGGATACTGGAGGTTCTAGAGTTGACGTCACTTTTTAATTTTGAAAGGCTACGCTCGTCCCAATGGCAGGTATGTCACAGCACATTTGATAGTATTAACATTAAAGCTTCTGACAGCGCAAAACTATTCTCAATCTCAATTTTCAGAAATTCCATTTTTATAAATGTTTAGTGAGGAAAAAATGTAGCAGATGAAGCCATTTAATGTTGCAGAGGAAGAACAATAGTATTAATATCTTGTGAAAACAATACGAATGACGAAGACATGTACACACCGTTTCTTTATTCTCAGCAGTTGCACAAAAACACATTTTAAATGATACAACTCTTGCAATATGTTTGTATTACTTTATTATTATTTATATTTTGCTCGTTTTAATATCTCCAAGATTGGACCTGTACAGTATCACATAGCCCTCTTCACATGGAGGAGAACCTTTCAGGAAAAGCTAAGACAGGGACAATATACTAAACATCAAATATACATAGAAGTAATGCAGAAATAATTTTTCTATATTTTATTTACTTAATACTACATATACTTTATACCATCAATACTAAAGTATTGATACATGTTGTAACTCTTGCAAGATGTGTGTATTACAAATGTTAAACTGCATAGGCACTGTCCCCTCTACAAACAAACTGCAGAATGCCCTGGTGGTTTATATCCATTCACTGTCTCATGCATCACTCACTCAACCAGCCTTTTATCAGCACTTTGCCTCATTCCACCACTTTCATTTCTTATGATTATCACTTATCGTTTCTTCATGCGAGGTGTATTTTCTCTGGGGCTGATTCCACAGAACCCATTCTCTTGTGTTTAACTCTGATACACCCAACCTCAAACAGAAGGATTATTATTCCAACATTCTGCAGATTAGTCATCCCAATGGCTCCAGCAGGCCTTCTGTCCAAAATTAATGGATGTCTATGGACAATTAAAGTCCAGCAAACATTCTCCTTTACAATACTCTTCTCAATACCAAAAAACAAATAAATAAATAAAAATGGTATAATTTGTGCAGCTACCACCATTATCCATCATATACTGTACTGTGCACAAAAGATTTAGGCACTCTAGATTTTTAAATATACATTTGGTATATAGATGTATACTATTTTTTTGTTTTCTACATTAGTGTGATTAGATTTGAGATCCAAACATAATTTATTTTCCAATAAATGGGGAGTGGCGGGTCCTTCTGCCTTTACACAAAATGCCCTTACACTTAAGAACACATCATGTGCCAATACACCTCAATTAGACCAACTGTCCTACTGTGGATAACAGAAAGATCTCTAAATATTACCCACAAATCCCTCCCCACACACCTGTCACACTACCCGCTATAAATGGCAGACTGTCTTACCTTTATATAACTTTATATATAAGTATCATGTTCTGTTTCAGGGCGGCACGGATGGTGCAGTGGGTAGCACTGCCGCCTCACAGCAAGGAGGTCCTGGGTTCGAATCCCCGTCGGCCGGGGCCTCTCTGTGCGGAGTTTGCATGTTCTCCCCGTGTCTGCGTGGGTTTCCTCCGGGTACTCCGGTTTCCTCCCACAGTCCAAAGACATGCAGGTTAGGCCGATTGGAGAGTCTAAATTGCCCGTAGGCATGAGTGTGTGAGTGAATGGTGCGTGTGCCCTGCGATGGACTGGCGACCTGTCCAGGGTGTATTCCTGCCTTTCGCCCAATGTATGCTGGGATAGGCTCCAGCCCCCCTGCGACCCTGATCAGGATAAGCGGGTTCAGATAATGAATGGATGGATGGATGGATGGAATTTATTTTGGTATTTCATTAAATAAAGTAACATTAAATGATGGACAACTTTTCAGATAAAAACTTGTGTGAGGCTGTGGGGATTGGGTCGGATTACCAGGATAGCTAGAAGCAAGCGAGACAGCCAAAGTCTGCAGAAGAACTTTGGCAAGTTCTCCAATATGCTTGGAACAACCTGCCAGCTGATTTTCTTATAAAACTGCAAAACAATTACATGTGCCTATGACTTTCACACAGTACTGTATATTCATAACAGTTACTAATTTAAAAGAAAATGTGATCATTTTAGTTTATAAGTCACTAAAGTGGCTAAGCAGTCAAACATGTTACGTGATCAGTAGCTGGGGAAGGGGCATTCTTTAAAACCACAGAACAGCAGCACTGCACAGGCTGTTTCTGCCCTGTTACCCACAGCAGAGCTGCACAGGCTGTTTCTGCCCTGTTACACACAGCAGCACTGCACAGACTGTTCTGCCCTGTTACCCACAGCAGAGCTGCACAGGCTGTTTCTGCCCTGTTACACACAGCAGCACTGCACAGCCTGTTTCTGCCCTGTTACCCACAGCAGAGCTGCACAGGCTGTTTCTGCCCTGTTACACACAGCAGCACTGCACAGCCTGTTTCTGCCCTGTTACCCACAGCAGAGCTGCACAGGCTGTTTCTGCCCTGTTACACACAGCAGCACTGCACAGCCTGTTTCTGCCCTGTTACCCACAGCAGAGCTGCACAGGCTGTTTCTGCCCTGTTACACACAGCTTCTGAGAGCACAGCATCTATGACTGCTTTGCCACATTCTCATCTCCCGTAACTCGTTTCCAATTCATCCAAAATTATGCCTGTGGAGCCTTTTTCCTTGACAAATCTGCAAAATCATGATGCCATCAGCCATCACTGAGACATTTCTCATGGTAGGAAAAGGACAGCAATCTCTAAGTGATGGCTGCCCCAGGTTGGATTTCTACTGCTGCAATGGACTGACCCACAGGGTCCAATGGTTTTATGGTAACACACTGACCATCATAGCAGTGTTAAAGACACAAAGCCACTGAAAACAGTTTAATACATTCAGTTGAGTGTTGCTACCATAGATGCTGATACCAATAGGTAACTCACTGCTTCTGAAAACACCACTCCGGACACGTCCGACAAACAGAAGCACAGATCTCAAATATATGCTGTAGTATTGGGGTAGACAACCCTGCTTCTGTAGTACATCACAGGCACCATAGTAACCGCAGCATTGCTATGCTGCCTGAGAGGGAGGAGAGAATACCGCCTGCATGTCTGCAGGTCAGGGGTCAGGGGTCAGGGGAGTGTCAGCCAGCTCAGGTCCTCAGATCTGAGAAACAAGAGAGGAGACAGACCAGTGTCACACAGACACAGACACAGACATGCACACAGACACACACAAACACAAACAGACACACAGACACAGACACGGACAGACACACACACACACAAACACAAACAGAAACACACAGACACACACAGACACACACAGACAGACACACACACACACACACACACAGACACACACACAAACACAAACAGACACACACAGACACAGACACACACACACGAACAGACAGACACAGACACGGACAGACACACACACACCCACACACAGACAGACACACACACACGCACGCACACAGACACACACACATACATATATACACACACAGAGACCCAGACAGACAGACAGACAGACAGACAGACAGACACACACGCACACACACACAAACACAAACAGACGCACACACACACACACACACTCACGGAGACTCACTCTGCTTGGGCCTTTGTGATCAGCTTCCCTGCCGCCATCCTCTCTGCTACCTGGGAAACTGCGGGGTCATGGTTCAAGCTGGCTGCGGCCACCACTTCCCCGTCCCTGCTTACACCGAGTGGAAGTCTGAGCATAGTCTGACCAGTGCAGAGACATCCATATAGTCAGTGGCTTAAACCAGCATTTCCAAGCCCTCAGCACTAAACCACATGCCCAAACTCTGAGACCACTGATGTTTGAACAGAAAGTCATCTGTTTCCTTACTTGATATAAAATGCCAGAAATTTCATTTCTTCAACTTTTCCTTTCAGCACAATATCAGTATATCCTTCACCATAGCCTGCAATGAAGCAGAAATATAAATATTCTTTATTTCACTCTGGTTCATGTTAAAAAACATAATTAGATTGTCAGTTAGCTGTAAAAAGGTACCAGTATCACCACAGGACTCACCTGTGTATCGGAGGCTTTTGCCAAGCAGCACAGTCCAGAAGAAGGGTATAGAGTTCAGCTGAACCTGGCGATTCAGCATGTTTAATGCAGCAATCCTCCCTGACCACACCCCGAAGAACAGAGCAGTTAGTGCTGGAGAGCTCTATCGTCCTGGTTCTACAGGGAAGATCTATGGTGCTTGTTCTACAATGGAAGCTCTATGGTGTCAGTTCTGCATTGGAAGCTCTATGGTGTCAGTTCTATACTGGAAGCTCTATGGTGCTGGTTCTGCCGTGGAAGCTCTATGGTGCTGGTTCTACAGTGGAAGCTCTATGGTGCTGGTTCTGCACTGGAAGCTCTATGGTGCTGGTTCTACAGTGGGAGCGCTATGGTGCTGGTTCTACAGTGGAAGCTCTATTGTGTCAGTTCTACAGTGGGAGCTCTATGGTGTCAGTTCTGCATTGGGAGCTCTATGGTGTCAGTTCTATACTGGAAGCTCTATGGTGCTGGTTCTGCACTGGAAGCTCTATGGTGCTGGTTCTAGAGTGGAAGCTCTATGGTGCTGGTTCTACAGTGAGAGCTCTATGGTGCTGGTTCTGCACTGGAAGCTCCATGGTGCTGGTTCTACAGTGGAAGCTCTATGGTGTCAGTTCTACAGTGGGAGCTCTATGGTGCTGGTTCTGGACTGGAAGCTCTATGGTGCTGGTTCTACAGTGGAAGCTCTATGGTGTCAGTTCTACAGTGGGAGCTCTATGGTGCTGGTTCTGCACTGGAAGCTCTATGGTGCTGGCTCTACAGTGGAAGCTCTATGGTGTCAGTTCTACAGTGGAAGCTCTATGGTGCGGATCCCATTGTTCACTGTAGCCGTGATATGGGGTTTACTATGCTGCCAGTCTGCAGTGACTACTGTACCCTGGGCTTGTGCTAGCTGCCAGTGGCCGATGTTAACCCTCTGGTTCCCACGCAGGCTGAGAGGGAAGGAGGTGACATCACCAGCAGAGAAAACATTGGGCACAGTGGTCCTCATGAACTACAGAGAAAGACACAAAGCCAATCACGGCCGCCATGCTGACCACGTGACCACACACCAGGCACCGGAATAGACTGCATGCTTTCAGTCCTTCTAATGCTTTGATTTGGTCCTAAGTTGGTCTGTGACTGCAAAAACTATGTCACAGCTTAAAGGCATACTATGCAGGATTTCCACCCTGAAAATATTTTGGTAAATGGTAAATGGTTGGCATTTATATAACGCCTTTATCCAAAGCGCTGTACAATTGATGCTTCTCATTCACCCATTCATACACCAACGGCGATTGGCTGCCATGCAAGGCGCCGACCAGCTCGTCAGGAGCATTTGGGGGTTAGGTGTCTTGCTCAGGGACACTTCGACACAGCCCGGGCGGGGGATCGAACCGGCAACCCTCCGACTGCCAGATGACTGCTCTTACTGCCTGAGCCATGTCGCCCCTGTATCATTTACCATTTCCCAAAATATTTTAAAACAGTCATGCTCAGTCATGGCAACCTGTGTCTGTGTTCACTTCTGTCCAATAATTTAGTCTAGTCTGCCTGTATTTGTTATTCTAAAAAGTGTTCAGGACATTTCTAGGCCTGGCCCTTTTTTCTTTGTCGGCTGTATCTGAAAAGCAAGTGGCCAATAGGAGAAGAAGGAGAAGAGGTAACGTGTATGGACTGGCAGTTACAGTAGTGTTTTCAGCTGGGTTAGAGTTGGAGAGATAGGATTTCCTTGGTGACACCAACCAAGAGGCTGGGCAGTGTTCAGTAACATTAGGTAGCTGCTATTACTAGCGTAGTGTGTTCTGTAACATTAGGTAGCTGCTGTTACTAGCGTAGTGTGTTCAGTAACATTAGGTAGCTGCTGTTACTAGTGTAGTGCGTTCAGTAACTAAATTCAGTTGTGTTTGGGAATGGCAGCTTGATGGCCATGATGGCCCCGTGGGTCCATCATTAGCTAGGTTACAGCCAGTCTGAAGATCCTACTATCCTGGATAAGTTATGGATTTTTTTCCCGGATGCGACTGCAATTCGACAATATGACAGAGAAACGCATTGAATTTTCAGTATATATTGCATATATTGTATATGTATATATTGGTGAATGTGCGGTCGTTGTTGTGCCTGTGTTGGCACGGGGGCTGGCAGGTAGGGTGCAGCCTGGAGGTCCACTTCCCAAGTCTGCTGGGGGAAGGGGCCTCTAATTAGGTTATGCAGTGGGAGTGGCATACAATTTTACTGCAATAAATACACAAATCTTGACTTTGTAAGGATGCAAAAAAATACTATGAATAAATATGTTACAGAATGTTGCTGTGCTTCCAGGCAGGCTAGAACAAAATCCAGTGGTGCAGCTCGAGCTATGCAGTGTTTAGCATTCCTCCATGCCATCACCACTAAGCTAAGGCCAGCTACCCTGTAACTTTGCTGCATGAGGCAATTTGGGAGTTTTTCCATGGGACTGGTGACTGCTTGACTGGTATGAATACAGCCATTTCTGTATTTTTGAAAGAGACACAGGAGACTTTCAGCAGTCTGCAATATGATGTTACAAACATAGCAACAGAGCAAAATATCTAGTGTCTGTGTTTCTGTCAGCTGCAAGTGTAGGCGGGGTTGAGAACTGAGGAGACATTTTTATTATTAACACAGGAGCGAAGAAAGTAATTAAACCCTGCATAGTATGCCTTTAAACCCTTTCCCATTTATATTTATAATATGCACTCACCGAGCACTTTATTAGGTATTTATTTTTTAGACTTCCACTGCTGTAGCCAATTTACTTACGAGTTATGATGCGTTGTGTGTTCAGAGATGCTCTTCTGTATACTACTGTTGTAATGTGTGGTTATTTGCGTTACCGTCACCTTCCTGTCAGTCTTGAACAGTCTGGCCATTCTCCTCTGACATATCTCATTAACAAGGCATTTCTGTCTGTAGAACTGCTACTCACTGGATTTCTTTGGATTCTTTGCAAACTCTAGAGACTAGTGTGGTTGAAAATCCCAAGAGATCAGCATTCCACAGTCAAAGTTACGAAGATGAAATCTTTCCCCCATTCTGATGGTTGATGTGAACATTAACTAAAGCTCCTGACCCGTATCTACATGATTGTATGCATTGCACTGCTGCCACACAATTGGCTGATTAGATAATCACATAAATAAGACATTTATGAAAAGAGGACATTATCACTGCAGATAATGCATACCTTGTCTGCAATCACAGCTTGCCTGGAATCCAGCTCCACAGCACCGCCTTGCAGGAAGTCAGTATTGGGGGTGACACCTGAAACAGAACATCCATCCATCCATCCATCCATCCATTATCTGAACCCGCTTATCCTGAACAGGGTCGCAGGGGGGCTGGAGCCTATCCCAGCACACATTGGGCGAAAGGCAGGAATATACCCTGGACAGGTCGCTAGTCCGTCGCAGGGTACACACACCATTCACTCACACACTCATACCTACGGGCAATTTAGACTCTCCAATCAGCCTAACCTGCACGTCTTTGGACTGTGGGAGGCAACTGGAGTACCCAGAGGAAACCCACGCAAACACGGGGAGAACATGCAAACTCCGCACAGAGAGGCCCGGCCGACGGGGATTCGAACCCAGGACCTCCTTGCTGTGAGGGGGCAGTGCTACCCACTGCACCATCCATGCCGCCCTGAAACAGAACATGATACTTATATATAAAGTTATATAAAGGTAAGACAGTCTGCCATTTATAGCGGGTAGTGTGACAGGTGTGTGGGGAGGGATTTGTGGGTAATATTTAGAGATCTTTCTGTTATCCACAGTAGGACAGTTGGTCTAATTGAGGTGTATTGGCACATGATGTGTTCTTAAGTGTAAGGGCATTTTGTGTAAAGGCAGAAGGACCCGCCACTCCCCACAACAACCTCATCAGCTACAGCACTTACCAATCCCCACGACAACCACGTCAGCTACGGCACTTACCAATCCCCACGACAACCACGTCAGCTACAGCACTTACCAATCCCCACGACAACCAAGTCAGCAACAGCATTTACCAATCCCCACGACAACCTCATCAGCTACAGCACTTACCAATCCCCACGACAACCTCATCAGCTACAGCACTTACCAATCCCCACGACAACCACGTCAGCTACGGCACTTACCAATCCCCACGACAACCACGTCAGCTACAGCACTTACCAATCCCCACGACAACCAAGTCAGCAACAGCATTTACCAATCCCCACGACAACCTCATCAGCTACAGCACTTACCAATCCCCACGACAACCTCATCAGCTACAGCACTTACCAATCCCGACGACAACCAAGTCAGCTACAGCACTTACCAATCCCCACGACAACCACATCAGCTACAGCACTTACCAATCCCCACAACAACCACATCAGCTACCAATCCCCACGACAACCTCATCAGCTACGGCACTGACAAATCCCCACGACAATCAAGTCAGCTACAGCACTTACCAATCCCCACGATAACCAAGTCAGCTACAGCATTTACCAATCCCCACGAGAACCTCATCAGCTGCAGCACTTACAAATCCCCACGACAACCACATCAGCTGGCAACACTTACCAATCCCCACGACAACCACATCAGCTACAGCACTTACCAATCCCCAGGACAACCACATCAGCTATAGCACTTACCAATCCCCACGACAACCTCATCAGCTACAGCACTTACCAATCCCCACGACAACCTCATCAGCTACGGCACTTACAAATCCCCATGACAACCAAGTCAGCTACAGCACTTACAAATCCCCACGACGACCAAGTCAGCTACAGCACTTACCAATCCCCACGACAACCACATCAGCTACAGCACTTACCAATCCCCACGACAACCACATCAGCTGGCAGCACTTACCAATCCCCACGACAACCTCATCAGCTACGGCACTTACAAATCCCCACGACAACCTCATCAGCTACGGCACTTACAAATCCCCACGACAACCAAGTCAGCTACAGCACTTACCAATCCCCACGACAACCAAGTCAGCTACAGCATTTACCAATCCCCACGACAACCACATCAGCTGGCAGCACTTACCAATCCCCACGACAACCACATCAGCTGGCAGCACTTACAAATGCTCACGACAACCACATCAGCTGGCAGCACTTACCAATCCCCACGACAACCACATCAGCTGGCAGCACAATCCCACTCTTCAGCACCACCTCTCTCACCTAAAGAGAAAACACCCCTTTATCAGCATCACCTGCCAATGGCTCTTTAGGGGCACTTAGGGACACAGCATCTTAGCCCAGCCACTATGAGTCAGGCTGCATATACAGTATATACTATATACATACACATACATACACACACACACACACACACACGCACTCTCTAAACCCAGCCACTATGAGTCAGTCTAAACTCAGTCCCTATGAATCAGTCTGCATATATATATACAGTCAGGTCCATAAATATTGGGACATCGACACAATTCTCATCTTTTTGGCTCTATATACCACCACAAAGGATTTGAAATGAAACGAACAAGATGTGCTTTAACTGCAGACTTTCAGCTTTAATTTAGTTCCATCCCAATCCCTTAAAAAGTGGGAGGCACATATACAAACTGTTGTAATTCCTACACCGTTCACCTGATTTGGATGTAAATACCCTCAAAGTCTGCAGTTAAAGCATATCTTGTTAGTTTCATTTCAAATCCATTGTGGTGGTGTATAGAGCCAAAAAAAGGAGAATTGTGTCGATGTCCCAACATTTATGGACCTGACTGTATATCTGCCTGCATATATATGCAGGCTGATTCATAGGGATTGGGTCCCTATGAATCATCCTGTGTAAAGACACTGGCCCACAAACGTGTGGTTAAATAATACACTTCCTCCTCCCCTCGTGGTACCTGCCCATTCTCTCCTCTGATCTCCGCCACGCCATCACACATGTAGAACTCCACCTTCTTTTCTCCGAGCATCTGCAGCAAGAAAAAAAAAACACCTGTTACTGTGGGAATCAACCACAACATCTCCAAAATGGCTCCCAACAGCAAGCTCACTGTTCACTTGTAAGACTATGCACGATGCATCGTTTTTTTCATTTTTTGGGCAAGTGGAGTTGAGACGGATCAGTGGTCATGGGTGAGTGGGATTAGGGGTCAGGGTGAGTAGGGTCAGGGGGCAGGGCCAAGTGTCAGAGGTCATGGGTGAGTGGGGTTATGGGTTGGGGTGAGAGCTCAGAGGGGGTGGGATCATGGGTCAGAGGTCAGGGGTGAGTGGCGTCAGGGGGGCTGTCTGACCTTCATAGTTGCTCTGCCGATCTCAGTCCCCAGGGTTCTCTGATAGGGGACCTCGCTGCTGCTCACCACAGCCACACTGGAGGCCTTATCCTGCAGGTAAGAGGCCACCTCCATACCTGCACATAGAGAGGCGAACCCTTCACAGCCTTTCAATCACTCAAACACATACACACAAAGGCTGGAAGCCGCTATGCTGGCAGGCTGGGTTACCGATGAAGGAGGAGCCTATGATGACGGCCTTGCGGCCCTGGCAGGCCTGGTGGATGTCCAGGGCGTCGGCTGCAGTCTGCAGCACCCTCACCCCCCTCAGGTCTGCACCGGGGCAGCTGATTGGCCGAGGCCTAGGGCAGGAAGGGGACCGCTTACAGCAGAATACTGCAGTTACACACCTTCACTGTGACTGCACACTACTGCACTGCAGAATACTGCACAAACAGATCTCCACTGTAACTGCACACTAGTGCACTGCAGATCTCCACTGTAACGGCACACTACCGCACTGCAGGGTACTGCACTAACAGGCCTTCACTGTCAATGCTGTACGCTGTAACTACAGTGTTTTCTGGGAGAATGAGAGATGGGAGTGAGAAAGTGATGGAAGGGTGGGAGAAGAGAGAGACCTGCAGCCCGTTGCGATAAGGAGCTGGTCATAGTGAAGCACTGAACCGTCACTCAGAGTCACTGACCCCTGCTTCGTATCCACGGACTCCACCTGCACACCAACCAATCAGATAGCACAAACAACTCAAACCAAAGAGCCAATCACAATCCTCCAGGCATTACATTTCCAGCCACCTGATTTCACAAGCCAATACAGTACATTACATAAATACAAACAGTATATTACATGAACACAGACAGACAGTACATTACATGAACACAGACAGACTGTATTATACTGTGAGTATTAAAAGAATGCCTTACTGGGCAGCCCAACAGTGTCATTGCACTTCCTGTAACACCTCCTGGCTATAGCCCTCATTGCTCAAATTAATCTGCAGTTACTGAATTAAGTCACTGTGTGCATTTGCTTATAGGTAGCTCAGCATAAAGTAATGACTGTACTATCTTGGAATGCTAACTTGCTTACCCGTTTCTGAACTTCTTTAACCATTTCTGAACTTCCATACCTGTTTCTGAGTCCACACCTCGATGTCATGTTGCTGGAAAAACTCCCTCTGCCTTAAGAGAATGCTGTTCCAGTCCACATTCAACACCTGAGACGGGTAAGACCTTCAGTACTTCCGTCCACATGCCACTTCAAAAATCTGCGGTCCTTGTGTGTGAATATCACATCTGAAGTCATATTTGTGTACAAATATCACACATGCAGTCCTATTCGTGTGTGAATGTCACACATGTAGTCCTATTCGTGTGTGAATGTCACACATGTAGTCCTATTTGTGTGTGAATGTCACACATGTAGTCCTATTTGTGTGTGAATGTCACACATGTAGTCCTATTTGTGTGTGAATGTCCTATTTTCCCGCCCTTAAGCGCACCTTGCTCAGCTTGGTTCTGTCGTAGGGCAGCAGGTCTTCACTGCTCACCATGACGATTCTGCCTCCATAGTTCTCTTGCCGCAGCGTCTCAGCACACAACAAAGAGGCGGGGCCTGCGTCCATAAACAAGTCACATGACTATATTCATATTCCAGATCAGTCTAATCTGTGTTCTGTCCTTCAGACAGGAATATAGTGGCAGGGAGAATTGTACTGCCGAATCAAGCTGAATTCCCAGTCCGAACTGTGAGGTAAGCAACCCGTTTGGAGCCCCCCACCCCCTCATCACCTCCTCCAATCAGCAGCACCGTGTGGTTCACCTCTGCCACCCTGCAGCCCATTGGCTTCACCCGTTTAACCTGCTTCAGGGACTGTGGGGAACAGTGGAAAAATGTGCTTCAGTTTATAGTTACGCATTTATTCAGTCATTAATTTGTTTATTCATTTTCTCTCATTGTGGATTTCTGTTGGGGGAGGTTGAGTGTTTGATTCTGCCTATAAAAAAATGTAATGCATACTATACGTGCATATCTAAATACATCTATGCAAACTAAGAAAATCTGATAATTTCCATTTACCTTTCTGCTAATCGACACAAATACTTTGTTGTTCTCAACCGTCACCTATGAAACCAAAGGAAAGAGAATCATGATTTAGCAATGGCTGCAGACCAATCTTCAACAGCAAGGTTGTAAACAGAAAGAAAAAGGAATGAAAAACCTTCCAACCAAGAGAACATGATAACCTGAGCGCCACTGACCTGACCTGACTGCAGACACAAAGAGAGTCACCTTGAGACAGGATAGACTCGTATCATTATGCTAATGCAGTTACCTTGTGACAGGATAGACTAGTAGCATTATGCTAATGCTGTTACCTTGTGACAGGATGGACTAGTATCATTATGCTAATGCTGTTACCTTGTGACAGGATGGACCAGTATAATTATGCTAACGCTGTTACCTTGTGACAGGATAGACTCGTATCATTCTGCTAATGCTGTTACCTTGTGACAGGATAGACTAGTATCATTATGCTAATGCTGTTACCTTGTGACAGGATAGACTAGTATCATTATGCTAATGCAGTTACCTTGTGACAGGATAGACTAGTATCATTAGGCTAATGCTGTTCCCTTGTGACAGGATAGACTAGTATCATTATGCTAATGCAGTTACCTTGTGACAGGATAGACTAGTATCATTATGCTAATGAAGTTAGCTTGTGACAGGATAGACTAGTATCATTAGGCTAATGCTGTTCCCTTGTGACAGGATAGACTAGTATCATTATGCTAATTCAGTTACCTTGTGACAGGATAGACTAGTATCATTATGCTAATGCTGTTACCTTGTGACAGGATAGACTAGTATTATTATGCTAATGCTGTTACCTTGTGACAGGATAGACTAGTATCATTATGCTAATGCTGTTACCTTGTGACAGGATAGACTAGTATTATTATGCTAATGCTGTTACCTTGTGACAGGATAGACTAGTATCATTATGCTAATGCTGTTACCTTGTGACAGGATAGACTAGTATCATTATGCTAATGAAGTTAGCTTGTGACAGGATAGACTAGTATTATTATGCTAATGCTGTTACCTTGTGACAGGATAGACTAGTATCATTAGGCTAATGCTGTTCCCTTGTGACAGGATAGACTAGTATTATTATGCTAATGCTGTTACCTTGTGACAGGATAGACTAGTATCATTATGCTAATGCTGTTACCTTGTGACAGGATAGACTAGTATCATTATGCTAATGCTGTTACCTTGTGACAGGACAGACAAGTATCATTATGCTAATGCTGTCACCTTGTGACAGGATAGACTAGTATCATTATGCTAATGCTGTTACCTTGTGACAGGATAGACTAGTATCATTATGCTAATGCTGTTACCTTGTGACAGGATAGACTAGTATCATTATGCTAACGCAGTTACCTTGTGACAGGCCAAACTGTCCAGTCCTGGATATTCTTCTATGTCTCCAGTCTTAACATTGAAGCAGGCCCCATGCCATGGACACCGTACCCTGCTTCCCCATAATGCACCTGCCACAGGAAACGCATCATCATCTCTATCAGAATCACTTCAGTTACCCTGGTTGTGATGACAACATTTGTCATGAACAGATTAGATGCTGCCCCTAGAGCAGTATTCCTCCTTGAGTCAGGTGTACAGTGGCATGCAAACCCTGGTCAAATCGCATGCTTCATTGAATCTTTCAGTGAAAGGAAGTTAAAAAACCTCTGTAAAGTACAAATTTAAGCATGCTATTTTGTGCCTAAAAAAAGATCATTATAGTCTTAAAAGATTTTTCTTCATACTTTGGTACTATTGCATTGTCTATGTTTGGTATAGCATATACAAATGTATGAGGTTTTTGAAGTTACTATCGAATCCAGACCTATCAAGACACCATGACAATGTTTTCATGAAAGGTGATCAAGTGAATCTCTATGGAGTTGAAGATGGTGGCACATTTCTGACACATTTCTGTCAAAATAGTACATTAATGCGTACATCACATTTGCATTTTTCATGAGCTATACCATATCGCTTCCCCATTTTAAATTGCCAAATTTGTTTTTAGGATATGAGCCACATAAGCAAACTGACATTTCACAATCCGGGTAGGATGCTATGTGTGATTATAATGACATGAATTTGCGGAATATCTTGCATAATTGGGGGAATTCAAGTTCCCTGCCATCTCCACTTTCTGGATCTAGACAGTGGCAGATTTTGTGGGGTGGGCTATCATCTTATGTGGGCGTGAGCAAGTCACCCAGAAATGTGAAAAGACTTCAGTTGAAATGTACATTGTGGTACACTCAAGGGAGTGGAGGTGGGTGTTGAAGCCATTTCGTTCGTCTATGACAATGGAGGGAGTCCACAAGTGTGTCATGGATTCCACACCGTAAGCTGCATTGCAGGGATTAACTCTGCAGAACACACCAGCACAGGGATCACAGGAGCTGGAGAGGTGTAGAGGAGGTGTAGAGAAGGTGCAGGTGTATGAGAAGCGAGCTATAACTCCTACCTTTGCTGAGCGGAGCACCATAGTGTGTGCAGAGGTTCCCAACGGCACTGAACTCCCCCTCACTCCTCACCAGCAGCACCCGCTGTTCACCCACCTCCACCTCCACCATCCTGCAGACGAGGAGAGACACCTGACCACACACACCTCCACCTCCACCATCCTGCAGACAAGGAGAGACACCTGACCACACCCACCTCCACCTCCACCATCCTCCAGACGAGGAGCCACGTGACCACACACACCTCCACCTCCACCATCCTGCAGACGAGGAGACACACCTGACCACACACACCTCCACCATCCTGCAGACGAGGAGACACACCTGACCACACACACCTCCACCATCCTGCAGACGAGGAGACACACCTGACCACACCCACCTCCACCATCCTGCAGACGAGGAGACACACCTGACCACACCCACCTCCACCATCCTGCAGGCGAGGAGACACACCTGACCACACACACCTCCACCTCCACCATCCTGCAGACGAGGAGACACACCTGACCACACACACCTCCACCTCCACCATCCTGCAGACGAGGAGAGACACCTGACCACACCCACCTCCACCTCCACCTCCACCATCCTGCAGACGAGGTGACACACCTGACCACACCCACCTCCACCATCCTGCAGACGAGGAGACACACCTGACCACACCCACCTCCACCATCCTACAGCCGAGGATACACACCTGACCACACACACCTCCACCATCCTGCAGATGAGGAGACACACCTGACCACACACATCTCCACCATCCTGCAGACGAGGAGACACACCTGACCACACCCACCTCCACCATCCTGCAGACGAGAAGAGACACCTGACCACACCCAACTCCACCATCCTGCAGACGAGGAAACACACCTGACCACACCCACCCACCTCCACCTCCACCATCCTACAGATGAGGAGACACCTGACCACACCCACCTCCACCATCCTGCAGACGAGGAAACACACCTGACCACACCCACCTCCACCATCCTACAGACGAGGAGACACACCTGACCACACCCACTTCCACCTCCACCATCCTGCAGACGAGGAAACACACCTGACCACACCCACCTCCACCTCCACCATCCTGCAGACGAAGAGACACACCTGACCACACACACCTCCACCATCCTGCAGACGAGGAGACACACCTGACCACACACACCTCCACCTCCACCATCCTGCAGACGAGGACACACCTGACCACACGCACCTCCACCTCCACCATCCTGCAGACGAGGAGACACACCTGACCACACCCACCTCCACCATCCTGCAGACGAGGAAACACACCTGACCACACCCACCTCCACCTCCACCATCCTGCAGACGAAGAGACACACCTGACCACACACACCTCCACCATCCTGCAGACGAGGAGACACACCTGACCACACACACCTCCACCTCCACCATCCTGCAGACGAGGAGACACACCTGACCACACGCACCTCCACCTCCACCATCCTGCAGACGAGGAGACACACCTGACCACACACACCTCCACCATCCTGCAGACGAGGATACACACCTGACCACACACACCTCCACCATCCTGCAGACGAGGAGACACACCTGACCACACCCACCTCCACCATCCTGCAGGCGAGGAGACACACCTGACCACACCCACCTCCACCATCCTGCAGACGAGGAGACACACCTGACCACACACACCTCCACCATCCTGCAGACGAGGAGACACACCTGACCACACACACCTCCACCATCCTGCAGACGAGGATACACACCTGACCACACACACCTCCACAATCCTGCAGACGAGGATACACACCTGACCACACACACCTCCACCATCCTGCAGACGAGGAGACACACCTGACCACACCCACCTCCACCATCCTGCAGACGAGGAGACACACCTGACCACACCCACCTCCACCATCCTGCAGACGAGGAGACACACCTGACCACACACACCTCCACCTCCACCATCCTGCAGATGAGGAGACACCTGACCACACCCACCTCCACCATCCTGCAGATGAGGAGACACACCTGACCACACCCACCTCCACCATCCTGCAGACGAGGAGACACACCTGACCACACCCACCTCCACCATCCTGCAGACGAGAAGAGACACCTGACCACACTCAACTCCACCATCCTGCAGACGAGGAAACACACCTGACCACACCCACCTCCACCATCCTGCAGACGAGGAAACACACCTGACCACACCCACCTCCACCATCCTACAGACGAGGAAACACATCTGACCACACCCACTTCCACCTCCACCATCCTGCAGACGAGGAAACACACCTGACCACACCCACCTCCACCATCCTACAGACCAGGAAACACAGCTGACCACACACACCTCTACCATCCACCTCCACCATCCTACCATCCTACAGATGAGGAGACACACCTGACCACACCCACCTTACTCTACCTGTCTGACCACACCCAATCTGCACACACCTGACCATCTGCTTTATCACTCAACCCATGAGTATGAGTGGTGTTGGGTTTCCTGTGCTATGGGATCTCAGTTAATCTTGAATTGTTCCCTAACCGAGTCACATTACACCAATATGCATGGGGAACCACACATCACCACACCACACCATACACAGTCACTAAGTACAGTTCTCAGAGGCACGATTGTTGTGTAACTGGTAAGGTATCCATCAGTCCTACTGTCCGTCCTGCAGATCTGACGTCCGGCACACCTCCGCTGTGACTTCATCCTGGTCCGGCGGTTTGCCCACGGAGCTCGCACCTATAGAAATACCGGTATATTCCTGTCTCACAACGGTCCGCTTTCTGAGCCGATTCCTGGCCACAGCGGCCAGACGCACAATGTCCTTCGTAGCTACTAGCCATCTGAGCGCCATTTTTTTCCACGCCTGTGATGATCTTTTTCCACGCCAAGCAATAGCTGACTGCTGTACGTTCAGATGCTCATAGCTCCGGTCCCGTGCTATAAACATAGTCGCCTGGACATGACGTCATAATTGTTAAAACGTCCTAAGAAGCATTTTTCACGTTATTAAGTATTCAAATATAGTTTATTATTATTATTACAGTAAACCATATGCAGTTGTGAAGAAAATTAATAGGGTACACAAACTGGGGAATCGGTGTCTCATAAGAAAAGATGAATCGCCCAGCAAGCTACCAGTAGTTGAGCCTACAAGCTACAGCAGGGAACACGCTTGTGTAAGAATGACGCTTGCACTTTAGTTATATCATTGACTTGAGCGTCAAAGTTATTATTTGAAAATAGTACGGTAGGTCGAATCGGGGTGTGTTATCGGACTCACATATACTATATACCACACATTTTCAAACTACTGGCTGCAACCATAGCGCGGGCAGCACAACCCTGTTCATGCATATCTACCGTCCTGTAGGTTTTCATTTCAATCTGAATTTGGCACATACACCTATATTAATTGCCGACTCAACGAGATCTCTTAGCTGGCTGTTGCATCACGTGTATTGTTGGGATTGGAGTGAAAACCTACAGGACGTAGATCTCCAGTAACAAGGTCGTGCAGCCATATTACGTACCTGTTTCTCTCACAGACATCTCACTTACGGCCAAGACTCGAGTCGATTTTGTATTTGATGTTTAATCGGTCAATTTGACAGTTTGCAACAGTATCTAGGCACCATTGCCACAGTCATGTAGCCGACAACACTACGAATTCAGATAGGCTCAGTGACAAGAGTAATCTGCACGCGATGACGTAGTGTTGCGTTCACGTCACATAGGAGAAAGCAGAACGACGGAAGGATTTCCAATTGCTCCGACTTGTGTTCACGCTTTGCACTTGGATCTATGAACACGGACATACAAAGAGGAAATAATAGGATAAGTTTATGTTTGATCCGATATCTTGCCTGAATTATTGACACTGTTTGAACAGCGAGTTGAGATCCCGCATACAATAGCATAAGATCCCGTAGCCCTGGAAACCGCCACGCCCCCAGCACTGCTCACACACACAAGAGGCGCGTCCAGCCCGGTCCTGGACAAAATGACTGTATTATTCCAGGGAACCAGGACAGTGCTATTTCACACAAGTTCACAGACCATTGCTCCCGTCCTCCACGGTTTGGGACAACGTGCCCTGTTGACCCCCACCCCTCTGACGGCGGCCCTGGGCACTTATTAGCCATACAGCTACCTCACCTCACATGGTTTCTTGGGTCTAAAGTGGTTCTTGTATTTAAGGTGAAAACAAACCTGCTGACCCTGCAGCTCTCCTGGACCTGGTAGGTTACCGCTGTCATAACTACAGACCAAACCCGTGCCCATGCCCCTATGCCAGCCATTGTAAAGCAGGTAATACACCCTGGACAGGTCACCAGTCCATTACGGGGGACTCCCCAATCAGCCTAATCTGCATGTCTTTGGACTGTGGGAGGAAACCGGAGTACACGGAGGGAACTCACGCAGACACGGGGAGAACATGCAAACTCCGCACAGAGAGGCCCCGGCCGAAGGGGATTCGAATCCAGGACATCCTTGCTGTGAGGCGGCAGTGCTACTCACTGCACCACCCGTGCCGCCAGAAAATGAACAATCCCTTCATATTTTAAAAATGGAAAAAAGGTCTGTAGGCTACAACTTCAATATTGACCCAAATTGAGTCATTAGAGTCATATGAGAGAGGAGGGTCGATTTAAAGGTTGTCTTTAAATTTCATGGTATGTATTGAAAACAACTAAGTAATTTCCTCGCGCTCGTGTGGTGTCAACGTTTTCTCACTCAGGCTGCGCATTTCACGTATGCAGTGCTGTGCACCTGTTACCACGTGATGTCGCTGTAGGCCTACTCTACACGGTCCTCCTAGCACTTCGGTTACACAGCCACTGGTCATCAGACTGTCACCAAAATACATTGTGGATGTTTTGGCTCCTGCTTTAGAAATTCGTTTCAATAGATGTCATTGCTTGCCTCGTTTGACAAATCTATATTTAGGCTAATTCGCCTTGTCAATTAATGTCCTTAAAATGAGGGTTTTGCAGGAAAACTATTTATGGTTGTGTAACCTTAGTTAATAGACCCATTACATTTTCAAGGATATTAATTGCTCTTTGACTATTGTTTTATGCAGGTGTAACATTTCTGAGTTGTTGGGTTTTGGTTCCTACCTGCTGTTGTGTGCGGGGGACAGTTTAGTGGGGGAGACATTGTGGAGTTGTCAGTTACTGTCGTGCCGTATTGGTTGTCGTTATTGGAATAAATAAACAGTGATAATATCCATTGTAACCCGTGCGTTACTCAGGCCAGAAGGACTGGAGAAAGCTACCCCTACAAAAATAAGGGTTACAGTTGTATGTGTTTGCTTTTTAACGCACAACACAAGAACCACACAGTGATGAACTGTGGGCTGGGGGCGGGTCTCGGCGCGAGGAAAACATGACGCCCGTCTTTCGAATGTTTGGCCGCGCCTCTCTCAGTAGTAAGGCAGGGATGGTGTTGTTTGGTTAATGCAGAAGGCAGAAAGTTGTACAAGGGAACGGTCGCATTTATAATCGCTAGTACTTCCCACCAATGATACCACTGTAGCCAGTGCGATGCCTACGACCTCACGATAACTTCAATGGCTTTTTGCATTTTGTTGCTGATGTACCGAGTCAAATAGTAACAACAGATTAAGCCCCGATTCCCACTTCTTTGCACAGAGACACAATGATGTGTCATTTTTGCTTAAGCACATGACATGGCTTGTTGGATATGAGATCAAAATGACAAGAAAATAAGCACACCTCAAATAAGAAATCTACAAAAAATTTAGCCGAGAAATAGAGCATCAGGTTGCTCAACGCGCGCTATTTCCAGATTGTTTTTGCAGTTGAACATTAAGGACGTTGGAACAACTGTGCAAGACCATGGATCTGAAATCGGTTATTTTGACAACCAGTAGCTCCGTGGGATTTTTTAAGATCGTGAACTGTGGAGTGAGCAGATTGCCCGTGCCAGAGAGTGCTCGCAGGAACGTGTGGAAATGGAGAAACACCTCAACGTCTCTGCTTCACAGCGTCATCACTGGACTCTGGGCTGTGCTTTGGTGAGTGTCTCTTTGGATTTCCCTGGCTCAAGGTTTTACCAGTTTGTTAGAATGTGGTTGTGACCATTCCCTGTATGTTATTTTTGCCGTAATTGGGCGGAACTGACGGAATGCTGTCTTTCTACCTCTAAAATTACATGAACCGATGTAGTGAGACCAGCAAGGCAATAGTATAATAATGTTTTATTATTAAATATTTTTATTCGTTATATATATGTTAAACCTAGCATTTAAGTGAATAGATGTCCACTTGGTGGTCTCCACAAAGGGTAAAGTGTGAATGAAGTGATGAATATATTCGGTATAGCTAATTTGTGGTTTCCTCCGTTGGACATTTCAGTGCTCTAACATGAACTGCGCTTGAGAGCAGCGCCTGACATTCTCGCTCCTCTCGTGCAGCTTCTATCTGCATCCGCAGATGGCGGAGGATCTCATCTCGACCCATTCAGCATTCTCCCACGCGCTGGTTTGTGTGTCAATCGGTAAGTTTGAGCTATGAGGACCGTGACAAGGCGGTACTGCGTCTGGACTGAACCCCAAGATGGATCCTCGGCCAGTAAAACTGTTCCAGTGACCCCCCGACCAAAGCCACAAACAATTATCACTGGAACCCCATCTAGAAAATAGTTAATTGACACCTTTATACATTATGCACTGCAGACTGTCCTGCTGGAGAAATTTAACACACTGTATTTATGGCAGCTTGGATAAAATGGGATACCATGCAATGCACTGATTTCAGATGTATATCACAATGTAAATATGTATAAATTACAATGATATATATACCACCTATGTATCTGCTAATGGTAGAAATACTCTTTACCCAGAGTATTTCAGATGTTTACACTGTGAGTCTTGCATGTGTGGTTTTGATCCCTTAGTGCTACATAGGAATTGTTTGTGTTCAAGCAACCAAGCCTACATTGAAATGATATTGTGTGTAGGCAAAAAGGAAGGTGTGTCTCTCCTCATAAGAAAATGTATTTGCTTTATTATGAAAAACATGATGCATAAGCTGACCCAGCATCAGATCTCAACAAGTTATGATTTTCATAAGAAAACACATTTTTATTTCCTTAGCTGAGACCTTTGCCTACACATTGGTCCTTTAGTGATGATAAAAAATACAAAGGTGCATAAGGAAAGTGCCTCTCTGGCTCACCTGGTCAGGGCAGCTGGCGGTTACAGAAGCTTAGCTTACAGTAATATGATCACAATTCTACAGTTTTTCATGTTTTATATGATTTACGAGCTGGTAAATAAAAAAATGAAGTCACCGACAACAGTGCATTCATTTTTCTTTGTAAACACATTGCCTACCTATTCAATAATGCATCACTAATGCAATGATATTAGTTAATAATACAATAATCAATGCCAGTTCAGGACAGTTATTTGTTTAACGGTGCAATATCTGCCTTGATTTTGTGGGATTTTAAGAGGAGCTTCAGAACTTGTGACCATGTGAAATAGCTTCTCCTGTGGATGAGAAATGGAGGTGAAATGGAGGATGTGTTGAAAGTGGACAGAGTGGTGTAGCAGAGAGAAGCTCAGGATAGAATGTGTGTCATTCGGCACTTTGTTGTGCGTGTGTCGGAGTCCGCTGTCCCTGCTGAACCTCTGATGTACTGTGCTTGTGCCGGGCGCAGGGCGCACTGGCATTCCAAGAGCTCTCCACATTCCGGAGGGGTCCCACCCCCACTGTCCTCAGGCCGGGAGGAATCCCAGCCCCTGGGAGACATCGGCCCCACTCAGCTATCAATGGGTGCATTATGGCCCGTCCCGGGCTCCAGATCTGCCCTCGTGGGTCACATGACTCCTCAAGATTGAGCCGCCACCACAAACAGATGCCTTCATTCATGTGCGCAGCTCAATGGCTGCTTCTGATTGGCTGGTGCCATCGTAGTGCAGATAGCATGACCGAGGGTGGTGTGATGTGAAGGTGTGGCCATCTGTCCATCACCCTGATAAGTGCTGGTAGAATAAGTCCCGCCTCTTGTTTAAAAATCCTGTCTCTGTCAAATGAGACCTTTCTGCTGACTATACATTACTTATACAGTACCAAAAGTTTGGACATACCTTTTCAGCTTTTTCCTATAAAAATGTTTTATTTTCTGTTTGTAATCAAACAATTCATACAAGGTCAAAGTGCAGATTCTCAGCTTTTATTGACACATTGCCCTGTTGCACAGCAACATGCTTTCTGTGTGAGAGTAACAGCTTTCCTTTCTGAGGGCCCCCCCTCCCCCCTTCAGTGATCCTGCTACCATTTGTGTACCTGTCCGGTTCACTGCTACAATTCCTGCCTGTAGCGTATGTGATTAATTCACTGAAGGCCAGAACAGAAACAGAGTTAAATATTCTCTGAGCATGTTCATATGTGTGTGTGTGTGTGTGTGTGTATCTGTGTGTGCTAATGTGTGTGTGGGAGTGCAGCTGTATGATTTGCAGGCTGCAGTAGTGCGTGGAAGCGACTGGGTTATCTGGATGAGGGACCCTCTTCTCTCAACCTTTCAAACGGGCTTTTATTGAAACGCTGAAATACCGTCTCCATGGATACAGTCATAGAGGAGATGGATATAAATAGCCTACTGGAAATGACATCTTGGATACTGTGGCAAGTGTTGTCATGGTAGCCAGGATTGAGTAACTAGCCAAAATGGCAGAGATGGCAGCAAAAATGAACACAAAACATTTCTCCTTTTCATTTGTTTTTTTCTGCAGGATACTTCATCTATGACTTCTTAGACATGGTCCATAACCAGACTCTCAGCCAATCCTGGGAACTCCTCTTCCACCATGTGGTGGTAAGCACATAGGCTCCGGCCACAATGACCACACCCACATGAACCACACCCACAATCACCACAATGACCACACCCACATCAACCACACCCACAATCACCACAATCACCACACCCACATCAACCACACCCACAATGACCACAATGACCACACCCACATCAACCACACCCACAATGACCACAATGACCACACCCACATGAACCACACCCACAATCACCACAATGACCACACCCACATCAACCACACCCACAATCACCACAATGACCACACCCACATCAACCACACCCACAATCACCACAATGACCACACCCACATCAACCACACCCACAATGACCACACCCACATCAACCATACCCACAAGGGGCGGCCTGTAGCGTAGTGGTTAAGGTAAATGACTGGGACACACAAGGTCGGTGGTTCTAATCCCAGTGTAGCCACAATAAGATCCGCACAGCCGTTGGGCCCTTGAGATATAGGTTGGCGATATGGGTTTGTAGGATGGTTGTGTAGGAGATTTGGGTTTTATAGAATGGTTGTAATTTGTATGGGATATATGGGTGTTGTAGAACAGTTGTGGGTTGTGTAGGAGATCTGGGTTTTGTAGAATGGTTGTGGGTTGTGTAGGAGATATGGGTTTTGTAGAATGGTTGTGGGTTGTGTAGGAGATACGGGTTTTGTAGAATGGTTGTGGGTTGCGTAGGAGATATGGGTTTTATAGAATGGTTGTGGGTTGTGTAGGAGATATGGGTTTTGTAGAATGGTTGTGGGTTGTGTAGGAGATATGGGTTTTGTAGAATGGTTGTGGGTTGTGTAGGAGATATGGGTTTTGTAGAATGGTTGTGGGTTGTGTAGGAGATATGGATGTTGTAGAATGGTTGTGGGGTGTGTAGGAGATATGGGTTTTGTAGAATGCTTGTGGGTTGTGTAGGAGATATGGGTTTTGTAGAATGGTTGTGGGTTGTGTAGGAGATATGGGTGTTGTAGAATGGTTGTGGGGTGTGTAGGAGATATGGGTTTTGTAGAATGGTTGTGGGTTGTGTAGGAGATATGGATGTTGTAGAATGCTTGTGGGTTGTGTAGGAGATATGGGTTTCGTAGAATGCTTGTGGGTTGTGTAGGAGATATGGGTTTCGTAGAATGGTTGTGGGTTGTGCTGAGCAGGGTGAAACACAAAGCTGACCTCTCCAGCATGCCCCGTAGGTCAGGCGTAAAGGCCATTCGTTGAAATACATACATTTTTCTAAACTAAATTGTTTTAACAGTAGGCTAAATTGTAAACATGTAAAATAGCCAAATCAGAAACAAATCTGTTTGGTACACTCAAGAGTTTTGCACTCTTGTGTATGGTAAGTCAAAGTCAAAGTCACCATTTGCACTGGCCATAGCCATCAGCGCAGTGCTTGCCCTGGTCTCTTTTGAAAGCGCTCTTTTCCTACTTCAGTCGTTCAGCTGCACGCCCTCGTCTCATTTTGACTTGGGTTTGATTGTCTGTTTAAAATAAAACGAGAAATTGATATTTCAGCCAGAGAAATAAAGAATTAGTGCTAGTTTTATAGTTTAGACCTGTGAAATTTGTAATAAATGGTGTAAAAATGCTAGGAGTAAAAAGTATTCCTCAATTCCCCTGAAATGCAATTGAGACCACAAGTAGACAAACTTCAAAACTAAAGTAAAGTACAAATCCCACAAAATAGTACTTAAGTATAGTAATTAAGTACAATTATACCCAAAGTACTTTCCACCGCTGAAAGAGACAGAAGAGAGAGTGAACAGAGAGGAGAGAGAGGGGGAGAAAGAGGGACTGGATTCAGTTGGAAGTGTGACTTGGCTTTGGCTGGGGCCCCCTGGCTGGATCTCCTGGACCAGTACACTGACACGCACACACACACACACACACACACACACACACACACACACACACACATCACAGGCCAGCACACACACACACACACACACGTCACAGACCAGCACACTGACACGCACATACACACACACACACACACACACACACACACACACACACACACATCACAGGCCAGCACACACACACACACACACACACACACGTCACAGACCAGCACACACACACACACACACACACACACACACGTCACAGACCAGCACACTGACACGCGCACACACACACACACACACACACACACACACACACACACACATCACAGGCCAGCACACACACACACACACACACGTCACAGACCAGCACACTGACACGCGCACACACACACACACACACACACTCACACACACATCACAAGCCAGCACACACACACAAATTACATTAAAATATCACAAATATCACAGACCAGCACACACATACACACTCACACACACACACACACACACATCACAGACTAGCACACACTCACACACTAGTACCTGTGAGCTATACTCGCTAGTTACCTGTGAGCTATACTCATCTGTGTACACCCCCCCCCCAGCCCCCCCTCCGACCCCCTCCGACCCTCTCAGACCCCCTCCCACCAACAAACAGGAAGTTCTGAGGCAGAAATCGGATCTTTGGGACACATTGCCCCCACCTCCACCCCTGTGAATGGACATGTTTACAGAACCAAATAAGGAACTCCTCATTCTTTGTGCCAAATGTAACATAAAGGCCTTCCTGTTCTGTATTAGGAACTGCAGAGTTACTTGCTGATTGGCTGTTTGTTGAAAACAGTATTATATTGTTTGTGTGTGCTTGCTATTACAGAAATGACTGTCATGTGTAATGGAGCTGAATTGAGTTAGTTAATCAGAAGGGTGTGACTAGAGAGCATTGAGCCATTGTCTCCTGCTACATACGGGTGTGCCCCTGTAATAGACAGGCCGGCCACTCCCCTCAGACCCCAGCGTTTTCCCTCCCTTCAGAGAGTAATGTATCGCACAATGCCTTGTTCCTGGTGTTAGGGAAAAATGCCCTTTTTAACATTTCGCAGGTGAGCATCGTCTGATAAAACAGATCTCAGTAAAAACAATGATAGCTATACTTGAGTTCAACTTTTGTATTTATTTGCAAAGAAATAACAGAAAGTGAGAAGGCTTACCAGCTTTCTGATTTGAATCAGACACAGTAAGACAATCTTATACACACTTTTCCAGAAGGGGGGGCTTTACCAAAACAAAAAGACATAAAGCTGGCCACTAACATTTATCAGTATTTTGTCTTCTGAATACCCTTTGTTGGCCTTGCTGTAAGACCAGAATGTGCTAGCTGAGAAGCAGAGATATTAAGGTCAAAAGCTGTCTGTCTGCTGGGAGAGAGACAGAGAAAGACCCCTAGTAAGCACTAGAAAGTGGTCTAATAGTAATACAGTGGTGTGAAAAAGTGTTTGCCCCCTTCCTGATTTCACATGTTTGTCACACTTAAATGTTTCAGATCATCAAACAAATTTAAATATTAGTCAAAGACAACACAAGTAATCACAAAATGCAGTTTTTAAATGAAGGTTTTTATTATTAAGGGAGAAAAAAAATCCAAACCTACATGGCCCTGTGTGAAAAAGTGATTGCCCCCCCTGTTAAAACATAACTTAACTGTGGTTTATGTTTATCAAACTTGAGTTCAATTTCTCTAGCCACACCCAGGCCTGATTACTGCCACACCTGTTCTCAATCAAGAAATCACTTAAATAGGACCTGCCTGACAAAGTGAAGTAGACCAAATGATCCTCAAAAGCTAGACATCATGCCGAGAGCTAAAGAAATTCAAGAACAAATGAGAAAGAAAGTAATTGAGATCTATCAGTCTGGAAAAGGTTATAAAGCCATTTCTAAAGCTTTGGGACTCCAACGAACCACAGTGAGAGCCATTATCCACAAATGGCGAAAACATGGAACAGTGGTGAACCTTCCCAGGAGTGGCCGGCCAACCAAAATTACCCCAAGAGCGCAGCGACGACTCATCCAAGAGGTCACAAAAGACCCCACAACAACATCCAAAGAACTGCAGTTCCCTCAGTTAAGGTCAGTGTTCATGACTCCACCATAAGAAAGAGACTGGGCAAAAATGGCCTGCATGGCAGAGTTCCAAGACGAAAACCACTGCTGAGCAAAAAGAACATTAAGGCTCGTCTCAATTTTGCCAGAAAACATCTTGATGTTCCCCAAGACTTTTGGGAAAATACTCTGTGGTCTGACGAGACAAAAGTTGAACTTTTTGGAAGGTGTGTGTCCTATTACATCTGGCGTAAAAGTAACACCGCATTTCAGAAAAAGAACATCATACCAACAGTAAAATATGGTGGTGGTAGTGTGATGGTCTGGGGCTGTTTTGCTGCTTCAGGACCTGGAAGACTTGCTGTGATAAATGGAACCATGAATTCTGCTGTCTACCAAAAAATCCTGAAGGAGAATGTCCGGCCATCTGTTCGTGACCTCAAGCTGAAACGAACTTGGGTTCTGCAGCAGGACAATAATCCAAAACACACCAGCAAGTCCACCTCTGAATGGCTGAAGAAAAACAAAATGAAGACTTTGGGGTGGCCTAGTCAAAGTCCTGACCTGAATCCTATTGAGATGCTGTGGCATGACCTTAAAAAGGCGGTTCATGCTCGAAAACCCTCCAATGTGGCTTAATTACAACAATTCTGCAAAGATGAGTGGGCCAAAATTCCTCCACAGCGCTGTAAGAGACTCATTGCAAGTTATCGCAAACGCTTGATTGCAGTTGTTGCTGCTAAGGGTGGCCCAACCAGTTATTAGGTTTAGGGGGCAATCACTTTTTCACACAGAGCCATGTAGGTTTGGATTTTTTTTCTCCCTTAATAATAAAAACCTTCATTTAAAAACTGCATTTTGTGTTTACTTGTGTTGTCTTTGACTAATATTTAAATTTGTTTGATCTGAAACATTTAACTGTGACAAACATGCAAAAAAAGAAGAAATCAGGAAGGGTAAGCGTAACAGTAGGGACCCTACTCTGTATAGTATTTTATTCGATACATGGTAAATGGACAGCGTTTATACAGCACTTTACAATCAATGTCTCTTATTCACCCATTCACACACACCAATGGCGTCTGGCTGCCGAGCAGCAGCCCCTTTATGTGCAGTGTGTTTATTTAGCTGGCTATGTTCCTGCAACAGTACAGTAATTCCCCACGTGGGACTGAAACCTCCGCTCTCAGAATTGTGACCCCTGACCTCTGCGCTCCACTGCTGTCCCCATTGGGACCTGGGCCTTTTCAGAAGCTCTATAACTTTTGACCGAGCGGTCAGGAAAGGTTACCATTTGATTGCAAATTGAACAAGAACAGCTTTCAAACAGCAGTAACTTGTCTTCTGTGTGCTGAGCTCGGCCTGTGGTGACAGGCATTTACATCAGGATATTACATCATGACTTGTGATGGTTGCACACACACACACACACACTTGTGTACATGCACACACTCATGCACACACTCATGCACACACAGTATACACTCACTTGTGTACATGCACACACTCATGCACACACAGTATACACTCACTTGTGTGCACACATTTACAGTGTTTCCGAGTAATGCTGGAGGGTGGTGTGCACACTGTGTTTAGCTTGTACAGGTGCAGATCTGACAATCAGAGGACATTTTGTGTGAACCCGTCATATGAAGCAGTCCATGTGGATCTCATGGTGATTGGGCTGGGTTGGATATGGACATACATCGCCCTCTTGTGGACAACAGTGATAATGCAACTGCTTTTCTCTCTCACAGCAACCTACAGTAGAGTGATGTTTGATATACAGTACCTGCCTAAGTTTGCTGCTTTTTCTGATTAATGTTATATTTCCTCTTATTTGTCATCACATAATTCATATGAGGTCAAAGTGCAGATTCTCTGCTTTTACTAAAGCATATTTTCATACATTTGGGTTTCACCATGTGATAATTACAGCACTGTTTATATGGTTCCATTTCAATTTCAACAAATAAGAGTCATGTTTTGTATTTGGTTGCATATCCTTTGCATGCCATGACTTCCTGACGTCTGACCCAACAGTCTGGATATCTTACTTTCAGCTTGTCCTACAAACAGTAAAACCTCTTTGTGTTTGAATGGATCTCTGTGGGAATTGGGGGGTGGGTCTAGATTCAGCTGTAAATTATGCTGATACAGTATGAAACAATATGGAATTTGAGCGCTCTCTCTGCATGTTCTGATTGGTGTGAGCTCTCTTTGCAGGTTCTGATTGGTCTCTCTCTCTCTCTCTGCAGGTTCTGATTGGTCTCTCTCTCTCTGCAGGTTCTGATTGGTCTGAGCACTCTCTCTGCAGGTTCTGATTGGTCTCTCTCTGCAGGTCCTGATTGGTCTCTCTCTGCATGTTCTGATTGGTCTCTCTCTGGAGGTTCTGATTGGTCTGAGCGCTCTCTCTGCATGTTCTGATTGGTCTCTCTCTGGAGGTTCTGATTGGTCTGAGCGCTCTCTCTGCATGTTCTGATTGGTCTCTCTCTGCAGGTTCTGATTGGTCTCTCTCTGCAGGTTCTGATTGGTCTCTCTCTCTGCAGGTTCTGATTGGGCTGAGTGCTCTCTCTGCAGGTCCTGATTGGTCTGAGTGCTCTCTCTGCAGGTTCTGATTGGTCTCTCTCTCTCTGCAGGTGATCACGTGCCTGGGGATAGCGGTGCTGACAGGGCGGTACGTGGGCTTCGCTGTGGTGGCGCTGCTGGTGGAGATAAACTCCATCTTCCTGCACCTGCGTCAGGTGTTGCGGCTGACGGGCCGGGGCACGACCACGCCCTACCGGCTCAACAGCCTGGTGACGCTGGCCACCTACGTGGTGTTCCGCATCAGCACGCTGGCCTGGATGACCCGCTGGCTGGTGCTGAACCGCGAACTGGTGCCCCTGTTCAGCTACAGCGTGGGCAGCCTGGGGCTGGCTGCCGTCACCAGCATGAACATTGTGCTGTTCTACCGGCTGCTACGCACCGACTTCCTGCTGCAGGGCCGCGGCGGCCGGCGGGACAAACAGGCCTAGGCCCCGTCGCCATCAGCTCTGCACCGCGCCTCACCACAGCCACAACATTACTATTCACCAAGCAAAGAGGCCTAGGCCCCGTCGCCATCAGCTCTGCACCGCGCCTCACCACAGCCACAACATTACTATTCACCAAACAAAGAGGCCTAGGCCCCGTCGCCATCAGCTCTGCACCGCACCTCACCACAGCCACAACATTACTATTCACCAAGCAAAGAGGCCTAGGCCCCATCGCCATCAGCTCTGCACTGCGCCTCACCACAGCCACAACATTACTATTCACCAAACAAAGAGGCCTAGGCCCCGTCGCCATCAGCTCTGCACCGCACCTCACCACAGCCACAACATTACTATTCTCCAAGCAAAGAGGCCTAGGCCCCGTCGCCATCAGCTCTGCACCGCGCCTCACCACAGCCACAACATTACTATTCACCAAGCAAAGAGGCCTAGGCCCCGTCGCCATCAGCTCTGCACCGCACCTCACCACAGCCACAACATTACTATTCACCAAGCAAAGAGGCCTAGGCCCCGTCGCCATCAGCTCTGCACGTAACCGCCAACCAGCTGCGGGTCGCTGTATCAGCTGGACAGTGCCTGTCCACCTAACCCTCCACTGGATACTGCAAGCAATCACGGAAGCCAAACTTGTGCCTTATTGAGAATGAAAGATAAGTATTTATTTTAGGTACATAGCGCCGAGTGTAGAAAAGGCTCCAGGTCTTGAGAAGACTTCTGATACCTCAAAAGTTCTGTCTGTCTGTAAGTGACATCCATTTTGCCAGAAGCACCTAAATTGTGGGGTACTTCAGGAATGTGGATTAGCATCTCTTTAAAACGAGTCTGGTGTGAAGAAGGCCGCCGGGCAACACTAATGGCACAATCCACCTGTTATACTCGTACCTCATGGGGTTTATACCTGATCTCATGGACACACCCCTCCACTAGAGAGGCACATCCCCTTTCACAGCATCGATGCTGGGGGGCGGGGCCTGGCTGGTCACCCTCCTCCCCTCCCCCTCCATATCATGGGTTGTTTGCCTGTCTCCATGGTAACACACTGTCTCTGTCAGCTTTGATCTAAAACTCCAGACAACAGCCTCCTGAGCCACGGTCTGGTGACTGATTGCACACAAACACAGACCACCTAACCTCATATTAACCGCACAACGCTGGTCTATCAGGAATGGTTTTTGATAATACAACACCTTCTGTAACATGATTGTAAGCTTTTACTTTTGTATGTTTTTACATTTTGTATATTTGTGTATCTACTGAAGTGCAGTTAGATGTGGCTGAACAAAATAATTGGAAATAATCGAAGATGGCTGTACAAGTAGTGTTTTCTGGAATGATTCTCCATACACTGGAGATCAGAATACTAGATGTGATGTGTGTTAGATGGGAGCTTGTGGTTTACAGTAAGATGAGCAGTATCCTTTGAGTATTGTTTGAGTATAGTTTGAGTATAATTTGGCTGAACCAGGTCTGGTTCGTGGAGTATAGTTTGTGTGGCAACAATGTGTGAGATCACATTGTTGACTCATGAGTGTAAAATAGTGATATTCAGACCTTCCATTGTGTTGATGGTAAATCTAGACTTTGCCATTGTGGCTTCTTTAGGTAGCTCTGGGCTTAAGTGCAGCCACAGGCCTGTTGTCTGTGATAACAGACTGTACCACTGTGAGTCTGTGATCTTTGTGTTTGTGTACGTGCACGTGTGTGTGTGTGTGTGTGTGTGTGTATGTGTGTAAACCTCTGAGGCTTTTACAGACGTGATCTAGGCCTGAGCCTTATGCCACTCAGCAGATATTACAACTGGGCAGACCGTCTGTGTGATGACCGCCATGGTGCATCGCTGTTATAGCCTCTCACCGCCACCAGGTGGAGCCATAGTACTGTAATGATGCCAAACAGCGCTACAGGGCGGTCTGACCGATACTGTTTTGAAAGTGACGGCTCAAAATCTAAAACGTGCCAACATTCCTTATCCTCCTTTCAGTTCAGTAAATCTGCGTTGTTAAAAACAAGGAACTGGCAACTGATACAGTTTTAAAAGCAACAGTAACACAATTCTTTGCAAATGTCTGCTACCATAACCCACAGAGAGGTGAGTTGGTGCATTCTGTGCTTCTCCTTGTGAAGTGTGTGCCATGTTGTTGCTATGCTTGGTCATCAGGGACTGTTGTTTCCCTGGGAGCAGACAGAGGGAGATGAAAGGCGGCGGTCGAATAGAGGAGGCGTGCTTCCGATACGGAACAGTTCTGTGAACCGCCCTTGGTGAGAATCTGACCAATGAAAATGCCTCCTCAGACGTGGTGAAGATTGGGGTGAAGACTCTGTTCCCTGATGGTGAATTGAGAGTGTGGAGATCCCTATAGGTCTGAAACTACGCACAGATTTCATATGACCTTCTGAATCTTCATCAGTGACTTATTATAGCAAATAATGTATAAGGAAGCACATATTAAATAATGTCAGATTCTGAAGTCGTTTTAAAATGTCTGCCAAAAAAAATGAAAAATTGAATTGAATTTTCAGAAGGCATATTTTATTTATTCAGTATTATGCTTGAATATTTTTAATTTTCTTAATAGAGTCTTGTCTAATTTGTATTACATTGTATTGTTTGTTGTCTGTTTATACTGTAACAACAATACTTACTTAATGTGGAAATAAAAAAATAACATTTGTAATGTGAATATTGCTTGAAGGGTGAGAGATCCTATTTAGATAATAGATCTGACTAACTTTATCCCTGGTCCAAGAGATTTACGCAGGTATCTGACGTCATCTTCATACAGTCGAGCACGTGAGCATGCGCCCGAATAAAATCCACTTTCACCAATAATCTCTGTGTAACAAATATGCGAATATGCCCTTTAAACGGATATGCAACCCTTTCAACCGATATGTCAGATTTTCAATTATGCTGAAAATGTGTGGCGAGGCAAGTAGCCTTAAAACATGGGACATTGTTTTCTTTATAAAAAAAATTGCATTTTCAGACCGGAAACTATTCACACTATTTTACTTTAGCTCTAGGGCTATCTTTGCCATTGACCGTGTCCAGAGGGCGGGGTTTGTCTCGCACTCGGGCGGGAGCCGACGGCCGCAGCAGCTGATGTGTTTAGAAAGCCAGTAAATCCTTTCCTTTAAAGACGTTCTTCCGACTTGTGACGGTGATTCATATAAAAAATGAGCATTTGTTCACCTAAGCGTCACCCAGTTGAATCGCCTCCCCATCTTAAATAGTGGCCTTTTTAAATTATCTAATGGGCTACTCTCTTAAAGGCTATGGGTTGTAATAATACTTTCCTTCCTGTACGTTATCACTCTCAGTCTCAGTTGCAACAATAATTGTGTGCTACTGAACACCTAAATAAACAAATGCATAGGCCAGAAGTATAAATAATATTTGGTGAGTGGCTTTTGTGCAACACCAGGCGTGGCTGCACCGTGACGTTAAGTGTTAATTATTCATCTCTGCTGTGTCCTCCTAGGATGTACGCTTAATTTTACAAATCCGCACCTGTACAGTGGAACGCAATTTGGCAGCAAGCGTGGTTATAAAATATATATTTTCGCACTGGACAAACCCTGCGCCACCCGATGAGTTTGCCTGCACACTGCAGCTCCCCGCTAGACAATAAACCAACCCGGAGCATCTTCTGATTTCCCTGTATTTTGGCGAGCACTAGTTGCAGATCCAGCAAATAAAAACATTGCTGGTACCCCAGCGTTTTCATGCTGCCTATCATAATAACACTTTGAGTGTCTTATTTTTGTCAGACCAATTAAAAATCATCCTTTTGTAGAAAATAGTGTGTAGTCGCCACTGGAGCAGTTTATATCGATCCGACTGGGAGTATTTTGGGACGTTAACGCATCGTCTGCCAATCAGCTTCGCGGTTGTGGAATCAGCATCTCGCCTGTTCCGGTGTGATACGTTGTATTCATTTTTATATGATTACGGTATCCTTCATCTAGGCTACGGAGTCAGAAGGTGAATTCAGTCGGGGACGTGGGGTGTGCTTAACAATCGTTGTGTATTAGCCTACATTTTAATGTTCTGGCGATGTGAAAATGAATGAGTTTACGCTTTCTGGTGTTTTGGCTATCGGAGGGGCATATTGTCACTGTGGATATTTCAGTGTAAAGGCAAATAGTGATAACTCGTAAAGGCGTAAATGTGTAGGCTACTCTCATATATTGCCTAATTTTCCTTTGGCGAGCCTTTTGGCTATTTGAATTGTAATGTACACTGATGTGATTTCGCTGTCTTCATCCAAAAACATCGTTATTTTCTCAAGCGCACCATGAACTCCTATAATGGACGTAGCCTACTGATTTCCATTTCTCAGTGGGGCCGGGAGAACAGCTGGATGCGGTCTCGGGTTTAGGGTAAAGCGCTGACCATCAGTCCTCTCGGATTTACACATCTCACTGAAGATCCTTTAATTAAAAAACGGTAAGAGCGAATAAACCGTTATGTCAGTCGATGCATTTGTTTTGCGCACACTCTGCTGCAGCAAACTCGATGTATTAATGGACCGTTAGCAGATTTGCATTAAGGCTCAACGTTGCCTAAAGGTTTTCGGTACCACCGTTAACTGCCCTTTTTTAAAGGTGATATGTCTTTCGTTCGATTCAGTTCAATGCCATATAACCATTTAGACACTGCCACAAAGAGGAAAACAGGAAATGGCTAAAATTGGTAAAGAACGTTCATGTAGTCTATCATTGAATGACATCATTTCAAAGTGCGAGTTAGCCAACTGCAGTATTTAGTTGCAGCAGTTTTCAGAAATATAGCATATATAAGCGTAGCGTGGGCGAAATATAACGGGATTCAGAGGGCTAATTAGCGAAACTGCTTGTATGTAAATAAAAACACAACCGCCACGTTCCTCACGTCATTAATAGATTTAGTTTAATACATAAGGCAACAGGATTGACTGGACATTCCCACACACTTGGCCGTTTTAGTGCAGTGCGGGGTGATATAATGCACTTACCTTCATTTAATTTGACTACCATAATGTGTTCATTATAGGCTATATGCTGACTGGTGGTGAAAAACAGCTAATGGTAAGGGTATACCAAATATCACATCTTCAGGCGTGAAATATTTCACAGCATGGGCTACCATCAATGGATAAGCGCCATTGGGGTTGTTGGGTGGCGTATCCACGTAAAGCACTGGTCCTTGGTACAATGACATGCTCCACAGTCTGAAATGTAATCCTGATGGCAGCAGTGCCTCTATGGCAGGGAATAATTAGTCAATGGTTTTATCATGGCTGTGAGAATGTCATTCAAGCTCTCATGTCATTTAGCTTTCTTGAATGAAGAAACACAAAACAGAAAATGGGTTTCCTTTGAAAATATATTTTTGGAAATTACATGCAAAGTTTAAATAGCTGGAAGACCCTGTAAACATTGTTGATTCAGTATTGCTTTGTGTTGGTTGCTTTGTGTGCTCTTGGTGAGATGTTGGGCAGTAATCCCCCTTCGTAGGAAACAGAATCCGGTGATCCAGTGCAGGGGTGCGTCACATTATATTTCATTGCTCCTTCCTTTGCCCCAGTACCATTCCTCCACTCCACTGGGATTATGAGGAACAAAGGAGTGGAGTCAACAAGCAAATGAGAGGGAGTGAAGAAAATCGGGCTTATAGGCTTTGCTGTTATCCAAGTGATGTCCTGTGTCGAATAATTAGTCCGATCTTAAGTGTAATTTTTTGCAGAGCCCACAAATATAAACATAGTCAATTACAGATCTTACATGTGGTCGGCCCATTTAAAGCAACAAAAATAAGTTTTAAGCACAAGTTGCATAGTACTGCAAGTGTTGCAAGTTACAAACCTGACATTGCGATTCTCCTCGAGACAATAATTAATATGTAACCTGCAACATTTGATCAAAGTAAAAATCTATAGATACATAACTATTTACTGTAATCCTAGTATCCTGATGTGTCCAATCTGAACACCTCATACTGTAACAGCTTTTGTTTTAGACTATTGTCAGTTGCATCTCACATACGCTAATTCAGAAACATTTCTGTAGATTAGTGAAACATAGTCAAGCCTTAATATTATGTGAGTTATCGTTTTCCAATGTTTAGTGTTCATATTGAAAAACAATTATTTACCACTGTAACATCTGTTACAAATGTATTGGTAATAAATATGTATTTTAGAAACGGTTGGTTTCATGCATGTTCATATAATGAAATAATGGCAGCTGCCGTGCTTATGTTTATGTTGGTTTTATATAAAGCAAATAGCCTATATACCCGCTTCCCAGTTTTAAATTAAGTTTTAAAGTATATAAATGCCAACCATTTACAACACACAAATTTGGCAGAATATTTTGCATAATTGTGGAATTCAAGTTAGTTATCCAGATAGTGCAAGGTGGGCAGTCACAGTATGGGGGCGTGAGCATGATGGTATGGGGGCATAAGCATGATGATGTCACAGTATGTGGGCGTGAGCATGATGATGTCACAGTATGTGGGCGTGAGCATGATGATGTCACAGTATGTGGGTGTGAGCATAATGGTATGGGGCGTGAGCATGATGGTATGGGGGCGTGAGCATGATGATGTCACAGTATGTGGGCGTGAGCATGATGATGTCACAGTATGTGGGCGTGAGCATGATGGTATGGGGGCGTGAGCATGATGATGTCACAGTATGTGGGCGTAAGCATGATGATGTCATAGTATGTGGGTGTGAGCATAATGGTATGGGGCGTGAGCATGATGGTATGTGTGCGTGAGCATGATGATGTCACAGTATGTGGGCGTGAGCGTGATGGTATGTGGGCGTGAGCATGATGACGTCGCCCAGAAATGTGGAGTGGAGGAGGGTTGTAGTGGAGTGAAGGAGTGTGCACTTTATGACTAAAGGAAAGCACCCCAGGGGCGTGTTAAATCTGAAAACATTTTGCTTGTGTTTTCTACGGTTTGAGTGTTGAGGGTGTAGCCCGAATCAATAATGGTGTAGGCATATACTTTAAAGGGCAGAGAACGCCTTCTCAGACGCCATAGGAGCAGACCGTACTACATCAGTCAGTCCGCCCACGGTTTGCAACTGGATGTTCAGCACGCCACCATTTCGGTTTAAATAAACATTTTGCTACATTTTGTTGGGGCTGAACGTGGCCCAGGTCTCATTCCCCTGACCTCTGACCTCTCCCCGGGTTAGGGCACGTGCTGCCATGGATACAAGCTGGCTGGCGCTGCAGGTGGAGAGTGTGGATCGGAGCGTGGCGTTCCTGCGGCAGGATCAGCTCACGCTGCTGGAGGGCCTCCATCTGGAGATACGATCCCTGCAGAAACGCTGCACTGGTCTGTATCAGCACCCTCACTGCCCTCACCAGCCAATCACACACACAGTAGTGCCTTACACACTCTTACACACTCTTACGCACTCTTACACTCTCTAGGTGCATCCCAATATTCTAAAAGATGCAGGCTGTATCCAAAATAGGCTGCTAAGTAATGTATCCTCATGTACTAATAAACATACTGCATACTAATGTGAGTGCAGGATGTGCTCCTGAATGCAGAGTTTGAGTACACTGGATCTGAAAGGTGTTAAAGGTACAATAGGTAAGATTTTTGTGTTAAAACATTGTTACAAGACCATTCCTATCATTGAAAAAGGTTCACTGACATGTTGACTCACCCTCTGCCGAATTTATAGTCCTTAAATTCGGGGTTTCAAAATATATAGTTGACAGCCCGACACTCTGTACCAAAACATTGAATAATTGTATAATAATTCAAGCTCATTGAAAATTGGTTCTGACTGCCACAGCCAATGGCGTTTCAACGTCAGTGCGTCCACAGAGAAGGGGTGGGATAAACAGTGCTGTGGTTTGAAGGTGTTTGTTGCTGCTATTCCTCTCTTGACCATTAGTCAAGTCCAAAATTACCGATTGTACCTTTAAGGAGGCACATTTTCTTCTCAATGTAGTGTACTTTAAAAGACATATTTCAGAGTCTGTTCACAAACCCACTTTTCTGGAAGTAAACCATAATTTGCCCCACAGAAAGGAAAAGGTGTAGCTTCTTTGGGTCTGATAGATCATAGAGGAAGAGGGGGAGGGGGTTATTGATAGATCATAGAGGAAGAGGGGGAGGGGGTTATTGATAGATCATAGAGGAAGAGGGGGAGGGGGTTATTGCAAGGGCGGATTACTTTCTACACTCCCGCCGTACTGTTGGTAAATAGCACGGGCTGCAGTGTGTTTAGTAGAGTACACTACATATTTTGAGGACACAGTAGTTCCAGGCACGCCCGCATTCAGCAAAACCCTGGAAATGTGCATAGCATCAACACCAACTGCATAACATCAACACTGTATAGCATCAACACTGCATTAAATCAACACTGCATAACATCAACACTGACTGCATAACATCAACACTGTATAACATCAACACTGCATTAAATCAACACTGCATAACATCAACACTGACTGCATAACATCAACACTGTATAACATCAACACTGTATTTAGAGAAACCTTTACTACTGAGTGAGTCTCTCATCCGCTGTACATTACATTACATTACTGGCATTAGGCAGACGCTCTTATCCAGAGCGACGTACAGTTGATTAGACTAAGCAGGAGACAATCCTTCCCTGGAGCAATGCAGGGTTAAGGGCCTTGCTCAAGGGCCCACTGTACTCAGCGATGTGTTCAGTTGTAGGCCAGCTTTTTCGGACGGGGCCCTCCACTCCTCATTTCCTCCTCCTATCCTGGGGGGTGCGGCAGGAAACAAGTGGAGGAAACTTTTAGAATTGGGATGCGCCCTCTCTGCCAGAACTTTACTGTTTGTCACGGATGTTTATTGTGATTGGTGCTGGATTTTCTTCAAATTATTTCTTCTGTGAGTTTCAGTTGGTTTTGTGTTTATCTGGTAAAGGTATTTACATACGTGTATTTACATTACATTTACATGTTAACATGAAAAGAGTGTGTTGAGTAAATAGTGGCCAGAGGGCTCCCCCTGGCTGTGGCTGTGAGTATGGCATGCTTAGCTCTTCCTGTCTTCCCCAGAGCTGACCTGTGAGCTGGAACTACAGCCCACACGACGCACCCTGGCAGGTAAAGTATCCTCAGAGGGAGGGAGAGAGGAATGGATCTGACGGCTCGTCAGTGTATCTGCCCACAGTACTGATCCTGGATCAGAGGCTCTGCACACAATACTGATCCTTGATCAGAGGCTCTGCCGACAGTACTGATCCTGGATCAGAGGCTCTGCACACAGTACTGATCCTTGATCAGAGGCTCTGCCCACAGTACTGATCCTGGATCAGAGGCTCTGCCCATAGTCCTGATCCTGGATCAGAGGCTCTGCCCATAGTCCTGATCCTGGATCAGAGGCTCTGCCCATAGTCCTGATCCTGGATCAGAGGCTCTGCCCATAGTCCTGATCCTGGATCAGAGGCTCAGCCCACAGTACTGATCCTGGATCAGAGGCTCTGCACACAGTACTGATCCTTGATCAGAGGCTCTGCCGACAGTACTGATCCTGGATCAGAGGCTCTGCACACAGTACTGATCCTTGATCAGAGGCTCTGCCCACAGTACTGATCCTGGATCAGAGGCTCTGCCCATAGTCCTGATCCTGGATCAGAGGCTCTGCCCATAGTCCTGATCCTGGATCAGAGGCTCTGCCCATAGTCCTGATCCTGGATCAGAGGCTCTGCCCATAGTCCTGATCCTGGATCAGAGGCTCAGCCCACAGTACTGATCCTGGATCAGAGGCTCAGCCTACAGTACTGGTGAGAGTCTGTTGGATTCATATTAAGCCACTCTACCTTTGGCTAGGTTTGGTTTCTATGGTGACACCTAGAGACTCATGCTATTGGCAGAGAATTCCCCTCTGATGTTTGTACAAATTACTGTGTGTGCATGTGCGTGCATGTGTTGTGTATGTCTATATGTACAGTAGTGTGGTCAATGCCTTTTACAATTAATATCTTAGGGAAAAGAAGTGAACCTGACTTCAAAATGGTACAACGTTAAACACGAGACATTTCTCCAAATTTTAAAGCAAGATGACTTTTTATTTAAATTATTTAGTTTGGGAACCCTGTCACTTATTACTTTGTAACTCTTCCTCAGGCAACTATAAATAAAAAAAACTATAAAAGCTTCCTGTAGCCAGCTAAGAGTCTTTCAATTGATTTTGAGGTATGCTTTAGACCATTGTCTTGCTGGAATACCCAATCTCTCTTCAACTTCAATGTCTGGACTGACCTATTATTCCTCTACAATTTCTTGATATTTGGTGGAATCCACCTGCACAATATTCACTGTGCCCCCAGCTGCCACACAACCCCAAAGCAAAATGGATCCACCTCCATGCTGCACAGTTGGCAAGGTGTTATTCTCTATCACACAAAATGTTGGTTTTGTCAGTCCAAAGCATATTGTTCCAAAAGGCTTCAGGCTTTTCAGTGTTTTCTTCTGTATACTTCAGATGCTTAACTTTGTGTTGAGGTTGTTCATTCTGGTAACACTGCCATGTAGGTATTTGTTGTTTAAAGTATGTTGCATTGTTGTCCTGTGAACAGCTAGATACCTATAACTCTGTTATTCTTTATTGCAGCTCTTTGTGCAGTGATCTTCTGAGCATTTCTCACCAGGTCTCGGGCCATTCTATCTGAAATTTTTCTTGGTCTTCCAGACCTTGCCTTGACATCAACTGTTCCATTCCAGCCTTCTCCTTGGAGGAAATTAACCATCTTCATTCTGAAATCCTTGGCAAGGTAGTTGGAGGACTGATTGCCTTTAGTATGGAAAGGCATTCAGTTACCTCTTTAGAATTAATTAGGGACCAGTAGTTTGGTTTCTGTTGGGTTGGGTGGTTCCCCTGAACCTTCCCTATTTTGGTTGCTTAAGCCCTCTTCAGTTTAGAGGAGCGAGTGGCGGAGTTTGCCTCTTGGGTTTAGCCTTCTAGAGACCATTGTGGAATCTTGTTTTTCCCTGACCGTTATAGCTCAGGTCAAAGTTGGTTCCCTTTTGGTTCCCTTTTTCAGTTTGGTTTGGTTCCCTTTTTCAGTTATTTTTTCACACGAAATTTGCCCGTTTCTTCGGCATTCCATGCTAGTTTGCAAGTACGAATGAATGATTGAATGATTTAGCAGGGGTTTTTTTAGTTAACATTTCACCAGGGAGTTTCTTTCCCGTTTTCCATTTTTTCCCTTTCCTCTTGTGGCTCCACACATTCGTGAGGGGTTCCTAGATTATTTCATCCAACTTATCGTTGGTAACTTTGTGATCTTGTCCTGGTCGCTCTTGGTCTCCCGCCCCCGCCCTTTTCATACATAGTTCCCCTAATTTTTGACCAAAATGAATCAGACAAATTAACACAAACTGAAATTAAGTCATTATATTTTACATTTTGTTGCAAATCCCTTGCAATCAATGACTGCCTGAAGTCTCAACCGATAGAGATAACCAGATGCTGGGTATCGTCCCTGGTGATGCTCTACCAGGCCTGTACTGCAGCCCTCTTCAGCTCCTGTTTGTTATTTCCTGCTATTTCCCTTCAGTCTGGTCTTCAGCTAGTGAAATGCATGCTCAGTTGGATTTGGCAGCCATATGTGCAGGAGCCATAACACTACCTCCACAATGTTTGACAGATAAGGTGGTATGATTTGGATCATGATAAGGTGGTATGATTTGGATCATGATAAGGCTGTCAGGGGAACGGGCTGTCCAGGTTTTCCTCTGTCCATCATTCTAGTCTAGGTTGATCTTCATCACATCTGTCCATAACACTTTGTTCTAGAATTAAATGTACATTTTTGCAAACTGTAACCTGCCCATTCTATTCTTGAGGCTTGCCAGGGGTTTGCATCTTGTAGTGAACCTGAGGTTATGCTGGTGTGGTCTTCTCTTAATGGTCATCTTTGACTCATCTACACCTACATCCTGGAGAGGGTTCTTAATCTGTAGAACAGTTACAAAGGGATTTTTCTTCACCATTCAAAGGATTCTTCTGTCGTCCACTACACTGGTCTTCGGTAGTCTACCAGATGGTTTGTCATTGCTGAAATGCATTCTTGCTTCTTAACACTGTACCAAACAGTTGATTTTGATGCACCTAATTTAGTCTCTGAATGATTAATTATGATTTTTCAGCCTAAAGGCCCGGACACACCAAACCGACGGTCGGCGTCGGAGCCCCCGGAGGCGTCGATGAGAGAGCTCTCACCGACGTCCGACGGCCGACCGTCGGTTTGGTGTGTCCGGGCCTTAATGATGGCCTGCTTTACTGGTAGTGACACTTCTTTTGTCCTCATGTTGAGAAACAACAACAACATGCAGATGGCACTCTTAGAATCAACTCTAGACGTTTTGCTAGCTTTTTTATGCATGAACTAATGATGAAACTCAACACCTGTCCAAGAAACATTTGAGCAGCCAACAGTTCAATTACTGTATAAAAACAGCTACAGTTCCTACACTGTTCACCCAATGTGTCACTGTCCAAATACTTATGGCCTGCGCTGTATATTTGTCAGAGGTGGAGGCGGAGGAGGAGGTCCTGCTGGGCCGGTGTGAGGAGGTACAGGTGCGGCTGGAGGAGGAGCAGTGGACGGTGGGGGAGCTGCAGCAGGAGCTGAGCCAGAAGGGGGCACTGGTGAGAGCCCTACGCTGCAGCCTGCGCGAGGAGGAGCGTCGCTTCCTGCAGGAGCTGCGGCTGCGCAGCCAGCAAGGCGCAGAGCTGCGCACACAGCTGCGCATACAGACCGAGGCTGCGGCCTACCTGGCCCTGCAGCTGCACTCCGCTCGACACAACCTGCACCAGCAGCACCTGCAGTGGCCTCCGCAGGCCCCGCCCACAGCCCCTCAGGCCCCGCCCACCGCCCTGGAGGCCCCGCCCACAGCCCTGAGCCCACCCCCCGCCCCAGACCAGCGCCACTCCCTCCTCGCAGAGAGAGCCAGGGAGTGCGTTCCCCGTGAGAGAGTGACCGCCCCTGAGGACCCCACCCCCATGCCAGACCCTGCCCTCTTCCTCCCCCCCCGCTGGAGCAGGCTCCGCCCCCTGGCAGGGCAGACAGACAGGCCGGGGGAGGGGCGGGGGGAGGGGCAGGGGGAAGACGAGGATAGCCTGAGGGGGGAAGGGCGCTGTGGCGTCGGGATAAGAGCAGCCAGCGCTACAGGGGCTCATCAGCCTGGGCCACAGAACTACGCTAACGAGTCATCGCCTGGAGACCTGGACCACGCCCACCAACTGTAGGCCAATCCAGGCAGGGTTCCGCTCTGAGATCCAAACAGTTCAGACATGAGGAAGCTGCTCCTGCCCGGTTCTCAATGCCAAGCATCTCCGAAAGGGATATAAAACTTTCTGGGGTTATTTTAGGCTTAGTGCATGTTTTTGATTGGACCAAACGGTTTTTGTGTGCAAAGAACAACATTTTTGATACCTCCAGATGACAACCAGCTGGATTTACAGCGGCTGGTATTGGGCATTTGAGGGCTTATGGTCTAAAGCAATAAAATGCACTTAATGTAACTGCACTTGTGCAGTATCATTATGGCTCAGAGACTGCTGTCCATATGAACACGTGAACCGTTCAGCCTTTATTCACGGTACCAAACATATCAGTTTTAGATCCTGCTGGTACTGAGCCCAGCAGTCTGAGGTTAATAGTAAATTGTTCTGTGAAAAATAAGGCTTTTTAAAGAATAATTGGGAAATATACACAGATCTGTGGATGCATAATGTCACTGGAAGCCTCTTTGGAGTTAACTGAGGTGCATTTTTTTCCTTTAGACTCCAAATCCTTGAATGCTCCGATACCAGCCAATGAATGTTCAACAGGTCAGCACAAACTTCTCTCAAATACTCTCATCATGTACAAAAACTGTCTGGGCCAAACAAAAACATGCCAAAACTGAAATACTATCAAACCACTATTTACATTTATTTAATCACTGTCACGCAAACCCTTCCTCTATCATTCTCACATCCATCATGACCATGCTCATCATCATTACCACCGTTAGTGTAGTTTACATCTGCAGACAGGTGTATTCCCATTTCTTTGTTCAGGTTAATATTGTAACAGCTCCCATTTGTTTCACTGTTGTCATGAATTTATTCATTTCTATCAGGGTCAGAGCTAGTGAGGTCAGTAGATATTAGACTTGAATATATCCTCTGTAGAAATTATCCACTGTACGGACATTAAGATGGACAGACCTGAATTGGGTGGGTTTGTCTGAGCTGTCCCAGCTCCAGAGAATAACATGGAATGCTGTGTAATGACAAAGCCACTGGCATCACTAAGTGGTGAGGTAATGGAATTACACTCTATTACAGTACTAGGGAATGTGTGTGTTGTGTATGTTAAATGGTATAAAATGCTTATGCCATAAAACTTAAGCCTCCTATCTTTAATAGACCATATATACAAGTAATACAACAGATGACATGTATCCAATATTGTAGCAAAGAGCTTTTTACTGTGTGATTATGTAATGGCTGGTATTCCAATAATTATTTTAGAGAATGCTTAGATCAGTAATGGAATGTAATCACCTTAATATTTTACTTACAATTACAAATTTGAGCCTTACTGGAGAAATGTGTACTCTGATCATTACCATAACCCTCACTGTGGCTTTCACTGGGTTAACCTCACTGTGAATTTCACCCAGAAATCAGATCACACCTGGTCCTGAACCTCAATGTTGGGCGACTGGAAGTTCAGCTCCAGCTTAGTGACATATTAGCCTTCTCACCATGTCTCCCAGCAGGTCAGATTAGTGGAAAACAAACTGCCCAACATAATTCACTTCTTTCATTGAAAAATGCGTTCCTTGATGGACGTTGTCTAAAAGCAGACAAACTGTCTGTACCAGCCACTGAACACACAGGGGGCTGTTGGTGCTGCTCTGCTGTTGAGACTCTGGAGATGTTTACTTGCATGTTTTGAGCTCAGAAAACCTTGAGTCAACAGATGTCACTGCCCAAGGCCCCCTGGGACGCTGCTCTTCAACAAAATATCCCATAACCTGCAGTACCTGGCTGAAAGGATGGCCTGTGGGTTACAGCTGTGACATTTCCCACAAGACAGTGCAGATTGTCTTGTACAATGTCCTTATTATGATCGGTGGGTGCAAGATTTATATACTTCTCTGCGTCATTTTATTGTATTTTAAATGTTATTTTCCATATTGTAACGGGTATTTCAAATTTGGTACTTTTAATACAGAGGAAAGCCAGTTCAATGTTCGGTCAATTAATAAGAAATGAGACTGAGCTGGATTTGTTACATTTTGTCTGGGAGTTTATCTTTTACGTTTCTCATTTTCTTTCCAATTTCAATGAAATTTTCACTTTAATTTTGTTAAAATTCTCCTCTGGCACATGTGATGTCGGTTTTAGCAGTGGCAGTGCCCTCTCTTGGATGTTATTGGAATACGCTTTTGACTGAAACAGAAGTCGGCAGCTACACTCTTGGAAATACTTGTATTTGTTCAATTTTAAAAGTTTAACTTCTCCACCAAGATAAGTGGGAGACTGAATGACATCATACAAAAATCAACAACGCTGGTTTAAATGACTGTTCCCATTTCCTAGCAATAATGCACTCTTTAGACACGACGTACGCAGTGATTTCCCAGGGACTGATCGTTTTCTGATTCACACCCAGCTCATTTGGTGTGTTCTCTTGGACAGTCTCCCGAAACCCGTTTGTGCCGCACATACTGTGGTTGCTCAACATAGATCTTACAATTGTATACTTATTTGAATAAATTTGAAAATGAAGTAAAATGTATTGACTCATCCATTATTTAACCCTCTCTGGGATAAATATTCCAAATTGAATATTAACTAATAAACATGTTTATAATAGCGTCAGATTTGTGGCTGGGAGAGTATCTTAACATTGTATTAAATTATTACAATTCATGTTTCATAGTAACAAATAATATTACTCAGGGAGCCTAGTACATGCATGTGTAAATACAAGAATGCAAGAAAAACTGAAATAATTCAAATAATATATTAGAATGATCAAACTTCCTATGTTTCATATGAACAGGTGACCAACTTATTTTGCTGAACTGGCAGTGTGACGATCCACAAACAACTGTTTCAATTTATCACTATCGAATTCGTGAAACGTTTTGCTTTGGCCCAACATACTTCCCGTAGTCAGGCGTCTGGGGGTGGGACAATCACAAAGGCAAAGGGGTCAAGAGGAGGAGAAACCACGTGGGACTGGCTGGTCTTGCGTTGCCCTGTCCTCCTTTGAGAGTTGTTTCCGTGCGTAGAGCTCTTTACATGTTTCGAGCGTGCTCGAAAGGGGAGCATCACAGTTGAACAACTCTGCACAGAGGACGTAATTCTGATACGAGACGTGAAAGCTACCCACATTAATCATGGTGAGCAAGACGGACGACATCCCGGCAACAGTGCCGACTGGTAAAACATCCGATCACACCGAGGAAGGTGAGCCGCTGGACAGCAAAGACACCATAAAGGAATCGCTGAAAGATCTGTGCGCCTGTGGTATGTAACTACAATGCAAATCTAAAGATATGTGATGGTACAAACACGGTCTAGTGTTGCACAAGTTAGCCATTTATTCTGATACACATAAAACAGTTATGCATTTGATCCGTGTTTCTTGTTATCCAACGTTATGCCTTAACTATTAGCATATTACCGATTGTAAGTAGCTCTCTGGCCCACTAAGGTTTATAGCTATGTGTTTCAAATGAAGCGAATTTCTCTGGCATGACAAGGTTTTCCTGATGACCGAGATTTGTCTTTGAACATATAACGTTATCTAGCTAGCTAGCTAGCCCTGACACGAGTACATGGCATGGATTTTTCCTCTTCGTTCGCCAGCGTGCCAAGAATGAATTAGCTAGCCAGCAGGTTTTACTGGCGAATCACTGAATTATGCCTCTCTAAAGAAAGGCACATCTCTATCTGTTTGGCTAACTTGCATAAACGGCGAATGTTCCTCAATTTCGCAATTTTCGGTTTGATAATACGATACCTTGTTAGTTAACATTCAAGTCCGATCAGTGTAGGCGCTATTAGTCATAGTGAACATGGTTATTCGTCCTTGGTTAGCTGTGCAAAATCCGCATAACTTTAGTTTGTTTGTTTGCTTGGTTGTTCTTTACTATGCAGCTACCTAGCTAATAATATCATTCGGCTGCGAATCCGAATAAATAAGCAGGAAGGTTTGAAGAATAAGGCCCGAGTTCCTGAGGTTGCATAAGGGTTTAAATGGAGGCCGAGTATTTTGCGGTTGCAGCATGACAGTTGAGGTTATTGTAATGTTTTCGCCGGAACATGTCTCAGCAGGCAGCTGCACACTGACACACATGTGCTTGAACTGCACGCGTGAACGAATGAACTGAAGGTCACCTTCAGTGGAACAGCACAATTCAACGAGCAACGGGGAACAAACATTTTGTGTTCTGTTTAATAAGCGAAATCAGCGATATCTAACCGACAGTTTCGGTGTAATGCGATATTCTGCTTATAGTAGGAATGTTCACTGGATGTTTTCAGAGGCACGAATGTAACGGTGTCATTTTCGGTACGCTGATTACAGTCCCGGCTCCCCCTCTGAATTTGAACCTGAGTGGTTGTACATTCGTTGACCAGGAAGCGGAAGTTGGTTCTGTTAGTCATGATGCATGTATCGTGAGGGAAGGTTATACTCGCGAAACAACTTCGGTAAGTGTCATTTGCCAAAGTTAACTACAAGTGAGCTACTGCCGAGGTAATTTTGCGTTCCAGTATGGCATACATTGTATGGCAACATGTTTTCAGTCACGTTTAGTTTTGCGGTTTGCATGGCAAACTATCTGCCACTTATTCTTGGACCAAAAGTGAAGTTATACAACTCCAGTAACGTTACACACAACATGGCTAAGTTCTACCAGTCCATTTCTGCCGATAGAGGACTTTGACTTCAACTGTCAATGGCGGTTTAGGTCTTGTGCCGCGGTCATGAGAAACCTTTCCTTCAGCGACAGGCTATGCAGCTCATTATTTAGTGTAACTTTTGTCTGTCTTGCACACGTCCTATTTATTGACGACAGCTTGAGGAGGGCTGGTTTTGGCAGATTGCTGACAATTGTGCTTCGATGTTATCAAGTTCTCTTTTGTGCACGCCAAGATTCCCATGAGTATGAGGCAGCTGCAACGTCAGTTGCTAACTGCACGTTTCATATATGTTTTAGAAACCCGTAGGCATTGGAAAGTAAAGCTGCAATCATTTGCATGTAATCCGATTTGTAGTCATTTTATGTGGCAAAAATCTACAAAACGTTTTTGTATCGTAATCTACCGAGTTGCTGGAAATGGCCGCCTGCGACGCAGAAAAATAGCCTGGCCGCATTTGATTAGTTTGGGATAAGGTGTTCTGGTGCGGTTTATCAATACATACTGCGCTCCGCTGGACGTGTAGCTTCTGGTAAATACACGCTTGCGCTGGACGTGTAGCTTCTGGTCCGGTGGCTGTTAAAGTCGGTGTTTCTAATAAAATGGGAGCATCCGGTGTTTGTTACTCGGTTATGACCTTCAGTTTGATAAATATGGGCGACTGGGTGTTTCGGGTAGCTTATTGGTTTTCTGAAATAACGTTTTCAATTCCCTCTTTTATTGATCACGTTTTGGGTAATTTTACAATAGATACCATTTATATTTATAAAGCCATTTTACATCCTGTCACTGGGGCCAAGACGTCTGTCAGAAAGGGTTTCTTTGTCAAATGTTGTAATCCCAGTAAGGGTGGTGCTTATAAAAATATGTCTAGGAAGCAGCAACAGACTCCGACAGTCGCCCCTTCTCTACCTTACAAAACCGCTGAGATGTCGTGGACCAGGCCTGCTTTCAGGTTGGGTAAGGCGCATAAATAGTTTCCTTGGCGCAGCTAGAATCAGATGCCCGTGGAAGGTGTGCCGCAGGTGACAACCAGGAGATGCTGCCGACTGTCGTATTTTGGGATTTGACATGGAATTGTTTGGCATACAGGGGCTGTGTGCAAGAGCCCTTTCTGCTGGTTTTACCCTGATGACGTCATCTTAGTGACCTCCCACATGGGGACCGTGCTGGTAAGGGGGGAGGGGGGTCACATTCTCATGAGATTTAAGGGCAAGGTATCTCAATGCATTGCACCAGATCTTCTCTATAACAGCTGCTAGTTCAGGTTCTGTTGTGAATTTGCTGTGTAGTTTACCTTGGATGTGGATTTAACCTTTACCTTAAAATCCCTCATTCCCTCTGCAAAGCTGTGCTAGACTGTGAATGATTAATCTCCCGTTCGAGGAAATAATTTGGCTGAATTATTTTGTTCATCCGTGTCCGTGTCTGTCAGATCTAAACTAAAATAAGCATTTCTGATGTGTACCATATATAAAATCTTTTCTTTCTTTTTTTCTTTTTTTAAATCTATAAATCAAAAAGATTAAGCTTATTTTTCCTTGCTCCGAGCACTACCCGCCCCGTGCACTACCCGTATAGCTACAGCGCTCCTCATAGCCCGTACGGCTACACTGCTCCTCATAGCCCGTACGGCTACAGCGCTACAGCACTACACCGCTCCTCATAGCCCGTATGGCTACAGCGCTACAGCACTACAGCGCTCCTCATAGCCCGTACGGCTACAGCGCTACAGCACTACACCGCTCCTCATAGCCCGTACGGCTACAGCGCTACAGCACTACACCGCTCCTCATAGCCCGTATGGCTACAGCGCTACAGCACTACACCGCTCCTCATAGCCCGTACGGCTACAGCGCTACAGCACTACACCGCTCCTCATAGCCCGTACGGCTACAGCGCTACAGCACTACACCGCTCCTCATAGCCCGTACGGCTACAGCGCTACAGCACTACACCGCTCCTCATAGCCCGTACGGCTACAGCGCTACAGCACTACACCGCTCCTCATAGCCCGTACGGCTACAGCGCTACAGCACTACACCGCTCCTCATAGCCCGTACGGCTACAGCGCTACAGCACTACACCGCTCCTCATAGCCCTTATGGCTACAGCGCTACACCGCTCCTCATAGCCCGTACGGCTACAGCGCTACAGCACTACACCGCTCCTCATAGCCCGTACGGCTACAGCGCTACAGCACTACACCGCTCCTCATAGCCCGTACGGCTACAGCGCTACAGCACTACACCGCTCCTCATAGCCCGTACGGCTACAGCGCTACAGCACTACACCGCTCCTCATAGCCCGTACGGCTACAGCGCTACAGCACTACACCGCTCCTCATAGCCCGTACGGCTACAGCGCTACAGCACTACACCGCTCCTCATAGCCCGTACGGCTACAGCGCTACAGCACTACACCGCTCCTCATAGCCCGTACGGCTACAGCGCTACAGCACTACACCGCTCCTCATAGCCCGTACGGCTACAGCGCTACAGCACTACACCGCTCCTCATAGCCCGTATGGCTACAGCGCTACAGCACTACAGCGCTCCTCATAGCCCGTACGGCTACAGCGCTACACCGCTCCTCATAGCCTGTACCGCTACAGCGCTACACCACTACACCGCTCCTCATAGCCCGTACCGCTACACCACTCCTCATAGCCCGTACGGCTACAGCGCTACAGCACTACACCGCTCCTCATAGCCCGTACGGCTACAGCGCTACACCGCTCCTCATAGCCTGTACCGCTACAGCGCTACACCGCTCCTCATAGCCTATACCGCTACACCACTCCTCATAGCCCGTACGGCTACAGCACTACACCGCTCCTCATAGCCCGTACGGCTACAGCGCTACACCACTCCTCATAGCCCGTACGGCTACAGCGCTACACCACTCCTCATAGCCCGTACGGCTACAGCGCTACACCACTCCTCATAGCCCGTACGCGATGCGGTTGCCTCTTATACTCGCTGCCTCGCTGATGAGTAGTGTCGGGTAGTTTGGTTACTCTGTAACTGCATCAGGAGAACCGTGTTGGGAGATGTTTGGGAGATGTTAATTTGTCCGATCCCTGCTGCCCTTTGACTCTGAGTGAATTCCCCAGCTGGTCTTGGCATGGCATTTTCCTGGGTTTAGTGGCACATTTTTAGGTAAATTTGCGCATGTCCCAGCTGCACCCCACTGATCACTCCTGCTGGGTGTGGGTCTGTCCCCTCTCTCCGCTGCTTTGACCTTGGGTAATCTCTTCCTGCTCCTTACGAGCCTCTGCCTCTGAACTGCGACCCAGATTCCTGTCGATTGAACTTCCATCTGATCCCAATCCGGCAGGATATGTAACGGTGCACTGTAACGGTCTGGCTGTCCTCCCAAATATACAATGCAGCCCGTAAGTATTTGGACAGTGCTACAATTTAGCTCTGTACTCCACACATTAGATTTGAAATCAATACACAACAGAATGGATATGAGGTTCAAGTACAGACTACCACCATTCATTGTAGGAATTGCATCCCTTTTCATACATTGTTCCTTCATTGTTGGGGTCAAAATGTAATTGGACAGTTGGTTTGTCTGATGTTTTTCAGTCGTGAGGTGAATCTATTTGCTTCCTTAGTGCTGGTATAAGAATGCTTTCATCATCTAGTTTTGATTTTAGGCTTTTGATTGGAGTCTGATTGCCTGCAGACCAGAGTTGTGCCAATGACAGTCAATTACGAGGCTGAGAAATAAGAAGGAAGCGGACAGAGCCATGAACCAAACTACATCTTCTGGTGGAGCCTCTGTAGGTCTGTTTAAGTCTCTGGAGAGTAATCTCTGACGCGCGCATGCCTGCCTCCTGCTGGGCGTTTCTCAGCTGTCGGACGGTAGTGATGACTGAGCTCTCTCTTTCTTCTTGATGTTCCAAACAGTTGGTAAGCCTGTTGTTTGGCCTATGTCTCTACCTGTTTTTTTTGTGTTTTTTTTTTTTTTCCTTATTTATCATAATTTCCCCCTTAATTGTCATTGGCACAACACTGGTCCTCGTGTTGACAAATGCCAATAACTGATTCAAAAGGCTTTCTTATACCTGCATTGAGAAAGCAGTTTGGTACATCTGACTAATCCGAAACAGCTGGACGGCAGAAACAACTGTCCAATTACCTTTGGTACCCTAAAATGTATGAACTGTGTATACAGTGGTGTGAAAAAGTGTTTGCCCTCTTCCTGATTTCTTTTCTTTTTTTATTTTTATTAATTTTTTTATTTTTTGCATGTTTGTCACACTGAAATGTTTCAGATCATCCAACAAATTTAAATACAACACAACACAAGTAAACACAAAATGCAGTTTTTAAATGAAGGTTTTTATTATTAAGGGAGAAAAAAAATCCAAACCTACATGGCCCTGTGTGAAAAAGTGATTGCCCCCTAAACCTAATAACTGGTTGGGCCACCCTTAGCAGCAACAACTGCAATCAAGCGTTTGCGATAACTTGCAATGAGTCTCTTACAGCACTGGAGGAATTTTGGCCCACTCATCTTTGCAGAATTGTTGTAATTCAGCTACATTGGAGGGTTTTCGAGCATGAACCGCCTTTTTAAGGTCATGCCACAGCATCTCAATAGAATTCAGGTCAGGACTTTGACTAGGCCACTCCAAAGTCTTCATTTTGTTTTTCAGCCATTCAGAGGTGGACTTGCTGGTGTGTTTTGGATCATTGTCCTGCTGCAGAACCCAAGTTCGTTTCAGCTTGAGGTCACGAACAGATGGCCAGACATTCTCCTTCAGGATTTTTTGGTAGACCGCAGAATTCATGGTTCCACTTATCACAGCTTGTGTTGTCTTTGACTAATATGTGGTGACTAATATTTAAATTTGTTTGTTGATCTGAAACATTTAAGTGTGACAAACATGCAAAAAAAAAAAATTAAATAAATAAATAAATAAATAAATAAGGAAGGGGGCAAACACTTTTTCACACCACTGTATATGGATGTAAATACCCTCAAATTAAAGGTGGCAGTTGGTACTTATCCTCATATTCATGGTTTCATTTCAAAACCACTGTGCTGGAGCACAGAGCCCGAAGAACGGAAATTATACAAATACTTACGGACTGCGCTGTAGCACAGTGCTGTAACAGCCTGGCGGAAGCCCCATTGTGTGTGAGCCTGAAAGTGCCAGGTCACCATGACAATCAGGGCAGAGTGTGCGACTAGTCCTGTGCATGGCAGCTCTTGGGCTGTGTGTTTTACATTAACCCAACTGCAGGGGGGCGAAGGGCAGGTGTTCTGGCCTCAGGTCATCAGTCCTCCAGACAGGCTCCTTTTAAGGCAGACCGAGATTACACGTTTAATCCGCACTGTGAACAGGGGGGCAGCTGTGACATCTGTTCTGCTGAAAACGTGAATCCAGTTTTGTTTCTATATGCAGTCCTGTTCCTGTGCAGTTTATGCACCCCCCCCCCCCCCGTCTCTGTCGTCTCTGCCCCACATTGCCACATCATCACCAGGTCTGCTGTTCAAGACCGTCTGCTTCTGGCTCTCACTATGGCCAGGTCTGGTTTGAATGGTGCTCTCTTCACTCGCTGCTCACAGCTCTGCAGTCAGTGGAGATGAAGGTGCTCACAGCTCTGCAGTCAGTGGAGATGAAGGCCGCATAATTCATAACTTTTCTTCTCAAGGCTTCCACCCCCCTGACACCCCCCTGTCCTTGAGAGTGTGTAAATGAGCCAGGAGGGTCCTTATGAAAACACACAGGTCTGCTGTGACCCTGGGCCTGGTGGCTTCTGGGTAATTTGATTTCTGTCAGGGGTAGAGCTTCATATTTGATGCCTGTGTTAACTGCTTCTACTGTGTGTCATGTGCCATGGGCTATGTAGCTGCGTATAGAAGCATTAATTATGGAATTTGTAGTCTGGTGCGTGTGAGTTAGCAAGTAAGTGTTAAGAGCTTGTGGGGCACTGTGTGTATTTGAGTGCCATATAAATGGTTTGAAGAGCATTGAAAAGTTCTAGCACTTTTTTTGATTGTTGATATAATTCATGAATAATTCAGGTTATATCATGATTCAGAGTGTCGACAAAGTTTTGCTGTATTACTGTAAGAATGTGAAGAAAATTAGCACATGGAGAGACATTGGATGAAGAAAAAATAAAACCAGATGTACTTTATTTTGATTTTACATTGAAAATGGGATCTGAATGACCTACACTGGAGCCAACCGCAGTGGTGCTAGTGAGCACAGTCTCTCAGCACGACCAGGAAATGAGCCACAACGCAGAAATAACCCTGCTCCTCCCCCCCCAGGGCACAGTGCGGACACCACAGTTATGAACGGCGATGGCGTGCACGACCACACCGAGGAGTCGAAGCCAGAGGGGGGCGGGGACCCCGAGCAGGGGGAGGACTCCAGTGAACAGGAGGTGATCGTGATCCAGGACACTGGCTTCACCGTCAAGATCCAGGCCCCGGGAACTGAGCCCTTTGACCTGCAGGTACGGCTGGGGGTCATGAGGGCTGTGTTGTGGGCGTTATGGAGGAGGGGTGTGCTGTGGGCGTTATGGAGGAGGGGTGTGCTGTGGGCGTTATGGAGGAGGGGTGTGCTGTGGGCGTTATGGAGGAGGGCGGTGGGCGTTATGGAGGAGGGGTGTGCTGTGGGCGTTATGGAGGAGGGCTGTGGGCATTATGGAGCTGGGCTGTGGGCGTTATGGAGGAGGGCTGTGCTGTGGGCGTTATGGAGGAGGGCTGTGGGCATTATGGAGCTGGGCTGTGGGCGTTATGGAGGAGGGGTGTGATTTGGGGGCTGGGTTATGGGGATCCGTTTGTGAATCTAGAGAATGCCCCCCCCCCCCCCCCCCCCAGGTGTCCCCCCAGGAGATGGTGCAGGAGATCCACCAGGTGCTGATGGACAGAGAGGACACCTGCCACCGCACCTGCTTCTCCCTGCAGCTGGACGGCAACGTCCTGGACAACTTCGCTGAGCTCAAGTCCATCGAGGGTCTACAGGAGGGCTCCCTGCTCCGTGTCGTGGAAGGTAGAACCCCCCTTCCCCAAAAACAACAACCCACACTGTGTCTGTGTCTGTGTGTAATATGTGTTGTCTGTGTGTAATATGTGTTGTCTGTGTGTAATATGTGTTGTCTGTGTGTAATGTGTTGTCTGTGTGTAATGTGTTGTCTGTGTGTAATGTGTTGTCTGTGTGTAATGTGTTGTCTGTGTGTAATATGTGTCTGTGTGTAATATTGTGTAATATGTGTCTGTGTGTAATATGTGGTGTCTGTGTCTGTCTCTGATATGTGTTGTCTGTGTGTAATATGTGTTGTCTGTGTCTGTGTGTAATATGTGTTGTCTGTGTCTGTGTGTAATATGTGGTGTCTGTGTCTGTGTAATATGTGTTGTCTTTTCTGTAGAACCGTATACCGTGCGCGAGGCTCGGATTCACGTTCGGCACATCAGAGACCTGCTGAAGAGTCTGGACCCGTCAGACGCCTATAACGGTGTGGACTGCAACTCGCTGTCATTCCTGAGCCTGTTCACTGACGGGGACCTGGGCGGTGAGTGAGGGGGGTGGGGGGGATCACAGGGGGTGCAATGGTGTCAGTGCCGTGATTGGGTGGGAGGGTAAAATGGGCGGAGTGTGCTGAGTGACCCTGCCCCCCACCCTCCAGAGAGCGGGAAGCGGAAGAAGGGTAGCGAGCTGGAGCAGATCGACTGCACCCCCCCCGAACACATCCTGCCCGGCAGCAAGGACCGCCCCCTCGCCCCCCTGCAGCCACTCAACCGCGACTGGAAGGTGAGCCCGTGTCCACGCCACCGCTAATCCGGCCCAGAGACTTTCAGCCCAGGAGGTGTGATTGGCTGTGGCGTTGCCCAGGGAGACGGGTGACAAGCAGGGTCGTTCGCTGGAGTATGGCTGGGCGATATGGCCCAAATTTGTGATTTACACTCACTGAGCACTTTATTGCCTGTACACCTACTTCATGCCATACACAGTACATTGCTTTTTTTCCCTCCGGATTTCAGCAGAAGATGCTTTAATAGGAACACATGGCTGAGGGCTAACTTCCCTTCAGTTAAGTGGAGTCATTCAGTGCAGTTATCCACCCAAGTAATGCTGCTTTGCGAAACAGGGAGATCGTCACTTTCACTTTTCACTTTCACTGGGCCAGCTGGCAAAATAAGTTAATTCTTCAGGAGATTTGATAGACTATGTGCCAAATACATTTCTCATTATTTGCATGTTTTAAATTTATCACAATCTGAGTGGTGTAGTTTGGAGGGACGTGGGGCAGTTAAGAGGGAGCCTGCTTATTGGCTGCTGTAGCTGGCTGAAGCGTTGCTGTGGTAACGCGTGTGTTTGTGTGGGGCGTTCTGGGACAGCCGCTGCAGTGCCTGAAGGTCCTGACCATGAGCGGGTGGAACCCTCCCCCTGGAAACAGGAAGATGCACGGTGACCTAATGTACTTGTACCTGGTCACTGTGGAGGAGAGGCACATCAGCGTGACTGCCTCCACCCGTGGATTCTACCTCAACCAGTGAGTGCCCTGACCTTTCATCCCTGCAGGTCTACTGGCAGTGAGTAGACCTTCCATGGATGCAACTGTGCATGTAGACCTGCTCCATAGTAACATTCACAGGTCTGTCTCCCTTCCACTGGACAACTACAATGTTATTCTGTTGTCTCAGTGTCATCAGTCAGGAGTGTTAAGCAGCATCAGAAGGGCTCTGTTACTCTGCACTGCTCATGCAGTGTGCTGGCTGTATTTCAGGTCCACCACCTACACGTTTAACCCCAAGCCTGCGAGTCCCAGCTTCCTGAGCCACTCATTGGTGGAGCTGCTGAGCCAGATTAGTCCTGCCTTCAAGAAGAACTTCACCACCCTGCAACGGAAAAGGCACGTACCCTCATTCCTGAGCTTGTACATCAAACGCTTCCTACATTGTGCCCAGAGCCACCACAATAACCTACATTTACAGTGTGGACATATTACCATGTTGTATTGGGTGGTTTGGTTTGTGTTCCCTCCAAAAGAAAAATGCTTTTCGGTTCCCCCAAAACGGGGGTCAGCAGCAGTGCAATGTAATGATCAGGCTGCAATTCCTGCTGTTGGAAACTTCAGCAAGGCACTTAATTACAATAGTTTTAGATTACAGTTTAACATGCGATTCATTTATACATTAATCTGTGTAGGTCACTGTGGATACGGGCATTTGATACTGTGGAAATGTAGACGTCACAGATTGCTGCTGGTTTTGGGGCAGGTGTTCTCTCCTCTCACCAGAAGGGTTGTGCCCCCTGTAGGGTCCAGCGACACCCCTTTGAGAGGATAGCCACACCCTTTCAGGTGTACAGCTGGACGGCTCCTCAGGTGGACCATGCCATGGACTGTGTGAGGGCCGAGGACGCCTACACCTCCCGGCTGGGCTACGAGGAGCACATACCTGGACAGGTGAGGGTGCACCAGATGCTGTGTGCGTGTGGCTGTGACCTGTCGGGGGGCTGGATGTTGAGTCAAATATCCAAATCCGGCAGTTTCAACCACTCATGTTTCATCTTTGGCACTCTGAGCCGAACGCAGGTGCATCAAGAGTTTGAACTTCTCTTAACTAATTTTGGTAATTATTATAAAACATATAAATGATCAGTTAAAACAAAAAATGTGTTAATAGGCAGAGCAACCTGTTGGCTGAACCTTTATCAAAATGTACAAAACTCACAACAAAATTTAAAATGAAGAGATCTATTGAGTTACAACAAGTATTCAATGTCTAATCTAAAGACCAAGGTTCAACTACCTTTAACAGTGAATGTGACCAACATGGACAAGTTGCACAAAGGAATTAATGGAATTACCCGTGCCCTTGGTATTTGTGTTGGTTATCATGGTGTTTGTTCCTGTGCCATTTTTGTAACCATGCCTGTGTGTGTGTGTGTGTGACCCCCTGGGGTTTTGTTTCTGACCGATATTTGTGTGTAGACGAGGGACTGGAACGAGGAGCTTCAGACGACGCGAGAGCTGGCCCGAAAGAACCTTCCTGAGCGCCTGCTGAGAGAGAGGGCCATTTTCAAGGTGAAGCCAGTGGCTTTTTAAGTGGCTTCCTCTCTTCTCTCCCTCTCTTCCTCTCTTCTCTCCCTCTCTTCATTCCCTCTCTTGCAGCCAGAGTTCTCTTCACTCCCTCTCTTGCAGCAGTTTTTTTTTTTTCTGTTAATGTTCATTCGTTCTGCTTTTTCTGACAATGGGCCTGTTTTTTTATTATTATTATTTTTTGTGTACTGCCAGGGCCCACTTCTGGCAATATTGCACCAGCAGACCCACGTTTTGCCCTAACCCTTGTTTTGTGGATACTTGCAGGTAATCTGCTGCAGAGTATTCCAGGAGCAAATCTTCCCTTTTCATCCTTCATCCCCCTCTCCTTCCCCTGCTCTTTTCTCTCCCCCTCCAGGTGCACAGTGACTTTGCTGCGGCAGCCACTCGGGGGGCGATGGCAGTGATTGACGGGAACGTCATGGCGATCAACCCGGGGGAGGACACGCGCATGCAGATGTTCATCTGGAACAACATCTTCTTCAGCCTGGGGTTCGATGTGCGAGACCACTACCGCGAGCTGGGTGGGGATGCTGCGGCCCACGCCGCGCCCACCAACGACCTGAACGGCGTGCGGGCCTACGGCGCGGTGGACGTGGAAGGGCTGTACACGCTGGGCACGGTGGTGGTGGATTACCGCGGATACCGCGTGACGGCACAGTCGATCATCCCGGGCATCCTGGAGCGCGAGCAGGAGCAGAGCGTGGTCTACGGCTCCATCGACTTCGGCAAAACGGTGGTGTCGCACGGCCGCTACCTGGAGCTGCTGGAGAAGACCAGCCGGCCGCTGAAAGTGCAGCGACACAACGTGCTCAATGAGAAGGACCAGTCTGTGGAGCTCTGCTCCTCCGTCGAGTGCAAGGGCATTATGGGTAACGACGGGCGCCACTACATCCTGGACCTGCTGCGCACCTTCCCGCCTGACCTGAACTTCCTGCCTGTGGAGGAGGAGGAGCTGTCACCCGAGAGTCAACGGCACGGCTTCCCCCGCCCGCATCGGCACCGTCTGGCCTGCCTGCGCCAGGAGCTGATAGAGGCCTTCGTAGAGCACAGGTGTGCGCTCGCACATGCACACGCTTCTCACACCACCACCGCACCACCACCGCACCACCACCGCACCACCACCGCACCACCACCATCGCACCACCATCACACCACCATCACACCACCACCATCACACCACCACCGCACCACCATCGCACCACCATCACCATCACACCATTATCACCACCACCATCACAATCACCACCACCATCACACACACTCCATCATGATCACACCACCATCACACACACTCCACACACCGCATGCTTTTATCCAAAGCGATGTACAAGAAGTGCATACCGAAGGTCATTAGAACAACCGCGGAACAGGCCGGATGACAATTCACAAAGAATCAGTTGTCTGAAGCCATGAACATCAAGTCTGGTACATATTATAAATGGTCTACAAGTAATCAAATTGTAGATGAAACTAGAGGGCTAAAAGACTGAGACTGGTGATACACAAGTGATATTAGATTAGGGCACTTCCGCAGAGGATGAAGGTTACAACTTCTAAACCTATAAAAGTCCTCAGGCTGTGGCAGAAAATGGGCAGTTACTGAGCAGATCTTATAGGAATGGGTCGTTCCGCCCCTAGGGAGCTAGGGTTGAGACTCTCCAGTGGCCGGATGTGCAAGTTGCCCTGCAGGAGCGGAGCTGAGTGGTCAAGCTGTTGTGTAGGACTGAATTATGTCCCGTACGAACCTTGATTCTGATCCTGGCAGCAACTGGTAGCCCGTGGAGTGACTTCTGCACGGGCGTGACATGTAAACTTGATGTCCTGATGTTGTACAGAAGGAATCATCAGGACTGATATTTGACTTGCTCTTTGAGCTGGTCGTCCAGGACCACCCCAAGGTCCTTGGCAGATCAGGAGGCAGCCACTGTAGTACCATTACCAGCAATTGAGTTCTTGTGAGGGATGAAGAACAGCTCCGTCTTCAGCTTGAGCTTTAGGTGATGCCTAGCCATCCACAGTGAGATGTTGGCCAGGCAGACGGTTAATCTCATTACCTCCGTGGCAGAGGGAGGGAAAGGTATCATCAGCATAACTGTGACGTGAAGCCCATGTGAAGCAATTGCTAGTACAGATCCCTGTGGGGACGAGAAGGGGATGAGGTGCCGGGACGGTTCTCTTTGCATTGAAGTGCCCTGTCATGCTGAATGAGCTCTTCTCTGGTTCCATGCTTCTGTGTTGCAGGTACCTGCTCTTCATGAAGATGGCCGCATTGCAGCTGATGCAGCACAAAGCCAATAAAGAGAGCAAGGCTGAGCCAGAGTTAGCCCTGCCAGCGAGCGGTGCAGACTCCACCACGCCAGAGAGCAAACCAGCACCGACTGTTGCTGACGGCGGTCCCGTGTCGACTGTTGCTGACGGCGGTCCCGTGTCGACTGTTGCTGACGGCGGTCCCGTGTCGACTGTTGCTGACGGCGGTCCCGTGTCGACTGTTGCTGACGGCGGTCCCGTGTCGACTGTTGCTGACGGCGGTCCCGTGTCGACTGTTGCTGACGGCGGTCCCGTGTCGACTGTTGCTGACGGCGGTCCCGTGTCGACTGTTGCTGACGGCGGTCCCGTGTCGACTGTTGCTGACGGCGGTCCCGTGTCGACTGTTGCTGACAGCGGTCCCGAATCGCCCCAGTCTGAAGCCTCCTCACCTGCTGCTGTTACTGTGGCAACCACAAATGGCTCTCTTCTGCCAGCTGCCACAACTCTGCTGCCAAACGGGGAGTGTGACAGCCCTCTGGAGGGTAAGGAGGCAGAGGAACATATCCCGGGTCTAGCCCAGGCCAAAGAGCTGGAGAGTATCCCGGGTCTAGCCCAGGCCAAAGAGCTGGAGAGTATCCCGGGTCTAGCCCAGGCCAAAGAGCTGGCCCAATCCTTAGCAGCAGGCGACGGCTCTGGTATCGGTACGTCCTACAAGCACCAGAGAAAGAGGGAGACCAGGACAAGGGGTCACAATGATGCTGGAGAGATGCTCATTTTCCTTTTTTTGGTCTTAAACATAGCGGAGTGTTGCTGATATGATAAAAAAGAAAAGATATATCCCAGTGTTGGGTGCACTGTCCCAAGATGAGCAGTCTGTAACTGTGTATAGACTATTTCCCAAAGAAAAAAAGGATTTGCTGGTTCATCATCATTGCGTAGATGCCTAGGTGAGACTGCAGTGTGGCATTGCTCAAAGGGGGTAAATCTCCACCGCAGTGTGTCCCTGACTCCTCCGCTCCAGCCAGCATGACCTGCGTCTCCTTTCCACCCCACCCCTTGATATTCACCTCCTTTAATCTACCATGTTCAGTCGTGGTGATCTTTAACCCCCCCCCCCCCCCATACTGATCCATATGGTGTTCCAGGGTTCTGCTTTGAGCAACTGAATGAGTGTTATGTGGCCATGTGATTTGAAGAGGAACAGGGTGATTGCAGTAGAAATTGGGTTGTAACTGAATGAAGGAGTGATAGGGTCATGTGATGCCTGTCTCTGAGTGATGTCTTCTGTGGAGTTCAGATCCCAACAATGGGAAAACTGGGCTTTAGGGTGTTGCGGTGATTGTGTTTGGTTGTGGGGGTGAGTCTTGCCTGGCTGCTATAGGTTTGCTCTGTGTTGCCTGGCTGCTGTGGGTGTGGTCTGTGTTGGTGGTGTTTTAGGTGTGGTCTGTCGTTGTGGCGGTGCTGTGGGTGTAGTCTGTAGTGGTGGCTTTGCTGTGGGTGTGGTCTGTAGTAGTGATGGTGTTTTGGACGGTTCTTGCTGTGACCCCTCCCTCTCCCACCCTCTGTAGATCCACGCAGCAGAGAGGTGGTTCTGAATGCCTGCAGGGCCGTGGGATCCATCAGCCTCAGCTCCTTTGACATCCGCTTCAACCCTGACATCTTCTCCCCAGGTACGTGTCTGTGTTACCGTTTGCATGGCTGTGCCTGTTGCTGTGTAGTGTGCGTGCGTGTGTTTTTACATGGCTGTGTGTACTGTGTGCGTGTGCGTGTGCTTGCGCGTGCGTGTGTGTGTGCATACATGTGTTTTTCAATGGCTGTGTGTACTGTGTGCATGCGTGTTTTTAAGTGGCTCTGTGTGCGTGTTTTTAAGTGGCTCTGTGCATGTGTGCGTGTGTTTACATGGCTGTGTGTGCCTGTTTGCGCGTTTGCATGGCTGTGTGCGTGACTATGTACACTCATGACGTCAGAGGTAGTGATGTGGGCGTGAAGTCCGGGCAGGACACCGACTGTAGGTTCAAACGATGTGGCATATTTATTTACACTCCCATCTGACACATGCAGAATTCAGACACTTCAGTACAGCAAGAGGAACCTGGCAGTAACCTCAGGTTAGATTGAGAGTGATGATGTGGCCTGGCTCACCCAGGCATTCATAAATGAATTGGTGTGGGGCATGGGGTAGGCATGGAAGTCACCACGTTCAGCCCCCTGAAGCCATTGCAAAAGTACAAGGATCCATTGGGTTTGGGACCAGGGGCTGCAGGACCAGGGCTGCTTCATCTGCTCAACAATGGCCAGGCCTCCAGTATTCCATCGGGTCAAATGTTCACCATGTCCCGGGGGGGGGTCTGAATTGTGATATTCTATCAAGGCAGCCTGTCTTGTCAGGGGAGGGAAGGCCTCTCAAACTAGGTTAATGACTTTTCAACAACACGCACTGACAGATAGTTTAGGGCCACTGTCAGGTGGAATTTGTTTAGAGAGTTAGGTTAGTTAACACTAGAACTCCCTCACCTGGTTAGCACTCACAAAGGTGTGTGGGGTGGTTACAGCTCCAGTGCTGCGCCTCCTCCAGGCCTCCTCCAGGTCCTGATTAGTGCCATGATGGCTCCGATCCTCTCCTGCGTGGTGGTACTGTGCTTGGCCACACCGTGGTGTGTTGAGGTTATTTATCCCACATCTCCCAGGCCAGATCCAACGGTCCTCAGGCTGCCAAACATACAGGGTCTGGAAAGGGCTGAAGCTAATGAAAGGGCTGAAGCTAATGAAAGCTTGAGGTGCCTCCCTGTGGAGAAGAGAACGGCTGTTTCCAGTTTTAGCCAGGTGCAGTGGTGTCTGATGCACCGCAGGTCACAAGCTCATGACCTTGGAGAAGAAAGGAGTGCCTTCGTCGGTTCGAATTTTCTTTGGGAGACCCACCCGGCCAGTAGTACCAGCTACCATCCTATAGCCTTGGATGTGGCAGTGGAGATGTAGATCTAGAGTAGTGTAGAACCACCAGCATGTACTGGTGGCCTGATGGTGGCAGATGTCTCACTTGGTCCATTCTGAGGCGTTCAAATGGGGTCTCTGATGGGGAGAGGAATGAGAGGGGCAGGGGGTGGTTTTACCAGTGAGGTCTGCTGTGAAGTTGCACAGGAGGCACAAAAGTATTGTCTGTCGTCTTCTCGCACCCTGGCCGTGTGATCCAGGCGAGGGTGTATTTCTGGCCTAGATGTGCTCAAAGAAGGTGGAAATGTGCCAGGGCCAACACCTGCCTCAAAAGAGCGGGTCACACCCAACAGCTGTTCACCTTCTCCATTCCACTGGAGGAGGTGACATCGTAGATGGTGGCGGTGGCGGGAGGCAGACTGTAGGTTCAGCCAGTGTGGTGGAGGTCGTTAATCTCCCATCTGACACATACAGGAGGCAGTGGGGTAACTTGGAGGAAGTCTCGGGGGCGACTTGAGCTTCACCAGTCAAGGGATTCTCTTTTCATGGTGCGCTTTTAACTGGACCCGGCCATTACTGCCCCGCTGGGTCTGTTTTTAGAAAAACACAAACCGAAGGGGTTAGATTGGCTTAGGTTTCGGAGCCCTGCTGGCAGGAGCATGTGTATGTGTATGTGTCTGCGCGTGTGTCTGCGTGTGTGTACGTGTCTGCACGTGTATCTGTCTGCACGTGTATCTGTGTGTACGTGTGTACGTGTGTACGTGTGTACGTGTGTACGTGTGTACGTGTGTACGTGTGTACGTGTGTACGTGTGTACGTGTGTACGTGTGTGTCCGTCCGTCCGTGCGTGCTAGACTCTGACCTCGCTGTGCTGTCCCAGGTGTGCGTTTTCCTGACGACAGCGCTGAAGACATCCTGAAACAGAAGCAGCTGCTGAAGGATGCTGCTGCTTTCCTGGTGTCCTGTCAGATCCCCTCGCTGGTGAGACTCCGCCTGCTGCTCTCTATGCCCTGCCCACTGCCTGTATATGCCCCTCCCATTTCCTGTCTATGCCCCGCCCACCACTGAGAGCTGCTATCCCCTGTCCTGTATGCTCTCCAACCTGAACTGTTTGAATCAAATATACTTTTCTGGTTAGATCTGCTTTCGGATGACATGCGTACCAGACTAAATGTATGTCTGTGTGTGTGCGCAGGTGAAAGACTGCCTGGATCACAGTTCTCTGCCCATGGATGGAGCCACTCTGACTGAAGCTCTTCACCAGCACGGCATCAACGTGCGTTACCTTGGCAATGTGCTGGAGTTTGTTGACAAGACCCCAGCCAGAGCCCAGCTCGACCACCTCTACGTGAGTGAAGCGTGGACCTTTCTCTTTTCTCAGTTTCTCGTGAAGAAATCCAGCAATGCAGTTACTCCTTTTGTTTGTCATTTTAAAGTTGAAAGCATTAAAAATGAGGGATTTGAAGAAAGACTTTTTTTTTTTTTTGTGAATGAGTTCTTTACACCTTTCAGATTCAATGTTCTAATTTCTTTCATCTTTTTCTTGTAGAAAATTGGAATCAGCGAATTAATCACCAGATGTGCCAAACACATCTTTAAAACATACCTCCAGGTGAGTCCTTCTCGCATAAGCATTGTTGTGTAAGCATGAAGCTATTGGCTGTAGCTGCTGCACAGCAGAGGACAAGGTTGGTGAAGAGTGAATTCTGGGAGACTGCATGCATTCGGTGAAGCAGTGGATTCTGGGAGGCTGAGTGTGGGGAAGCGGTGGATTGTGGGAGACTGAGTGCGTGTGGTTGCAGGGGGTGGAGCTGTCTGCGCTGTCGGCGGCTGTGAGCCACTTCCTCAACTGCTTCCTGAGCTCGTTTGCGGACGCAGTGGCGCACCTGCCGGCCGATGAGCTGCTGTCCCGCCGGAAGAACCGGCGCCGCCGAAACCGAGTCCCAGGGGGTGGAGACAACACGGCCTGGGCCAGCCTCACGCCCAGCGAGCTGTGGAGAAACATCGCCTCCGAAGCACAGAGCTACTACCACTACAGCCTGAGCTGGTACTGCACACGCACACGCGCACGCACACGCACACGCACACGCACACGCACACACACGCGCACACACACGCGCGCGCGCACACACACACACACACACACACACAGAGCTACTACCACTACAGCCTGAGCTGGTACTGCAGACGCACGCACACGCACACGCACACGCACACAGAGCTACTACCACTACAGCCTGAGCTGGTACTGCAGACGCACGCACACGCACACGCACACGCACACGCACACGCACACAGAGCTACTACCACTACAGCCTGAGCTGGTACTGCAGACGCACACGCACACGCACACACACGCGCACACACACACGCACACGCACACGCACACACACGCGCACACGCACACGCGCACACACACACACACGCACACGCACACACACGCGCACACACACGCACACAGAGCTACTACCACTACAGCCTGAGCTGGTACTGTGCACACGCGCACGCACGCACCCACACAAAGCCTTGCTCACACTTTGCTCATACAAAAGCTGTATCCTGACATTGTTGACTCATAACCCTGTTTTTGTGTGTGTGTGTGTGTGTGTGTGTGTGTGTGTGTGTGTGTGTGTGTGTGTGTGTGTGTGTGTGTGTGTGTGTGTGTGTGTGTGTGTGTGTGTGTGTGTGTGTGTGTGTGTGTGTGTGTAGTGAGAGTGTGGACCAAGCGGTGGAGAGCTATGCCCTTCAGAAGATCACCCTGCTCAGAGAAATCTCTCTCAAGACTGGCATCCAGGTAACCGCACCCTCCACTTCCTGTTGCCCCTCCCCCTGCCAACTTTGCCCCCCTGAGTGACAGGCCTGTGTCCCGCCCCTCAGATCCTCATTAAAGAGTATAACATGGACAGCCGGCACAAGCCTGCCTTCACTGAAGAGGACATTCTCAACATCTTCCCCGTCGTCAAACACGTCAACCCCAAAGCCTCCGATGCCTTCCACTTCTTCCAGAGCGGCCAGGCCAAAGTCCAGCAAGGTACCGTCATGTGCGGATGCGCGCCACGTTGTGCCCGCAGAGCGCCCTGCAGACGCCTGGCAGCTGACCGCTCGCGTGTGCGTGTGTTTTCCGCAGGCTTCCTAAAGGAGGGCTGTGAGCTGATCAGTGAGGCGCTGAATCTCTTCAACAACGTTTACGGAGCCATGCATGTGGAGATCTGTGCCTGCCTGCGTCTGCTAGCCCGACTCAACTACATCATGGGAGATCATCAGGAGGTGTGTATATATACACACACATGCAAGCAAGCATGCACACACACACACACACACACACACACATTGCCCCTGGTTTGATGAGTAGAATGGCTCATTTTTAGCTTTTGTGTGTGTTTTGCAGGCTCTCAGTAACCAACAGAAGGCCGTGCTGATGAGCGAGAGAGTTCTGGGTATTGAACATCCAAACACCATCCAAGAATACGTGAGTCTGTGCACCACCTCACTTCCTGCGTCTCGTCATTCGGCCTGACAGGAAGTAGTGACTGTTGTCCCCGTCCCCTCTTCCTGTCCGCAGATGAACCTGGCGCTGTACTGCTTTGCTAACGGGCAGCTGTCCACGGCCCTGAGGCTGCTCTACCGCGCACGATACCTCATGCTGCTCGCGTGTGGGGAGGACCACCCAGAGATGGCGCTGTTGGATGTACGTGAGTCCGCCGGGCGTGTCTGCTTCCTGTTTAACACAAACCTGATTCCACCTGGTTTCTCTTTCACAACCTACTGAGCATAGAAGAGCTGTCCGATTCGTAGCTTCAACCTCTTTATGGATGGAAGCCGTTGGCTTTAATTCAGTGGTGCTATGACCCTGGTTGAGTGGTGTGAAAAGGTGCCGTTGTCTCCCTCTTGTGGTCACCCAGAGCAACATCGGCCTGGTGCTTCATGGTGTGATGGAGTATGACCTGTCCCTGCGCTTCCTGGAGAATGCCTTGACTATCAACTCCAAATACCATGGCCCTCGCTCCCTGAAAGTGGCTCTCAGGTGAGGCTGCAGCAGTGGGGTGCCTGGGGGGAGGTTTGGGTTAGGTGGAGATGGGCTTCCTTTACCCCCCAGTTGGGCAAACGGGAGAGGCTTCACGCACAGTGCAGCATAGCAGGTTTGGGGGTAGCCTATGCAATAGTGCCTGAGATGGTGTTTCCCTGGGGAACAGTTTTTCGGGCATGCAGCAGCGCTGATGGGGCCTTTCTGTTCTCTGCAGTCACCACCTGGTGGCGCGAGTGTACGAGAGCAAGGCTGAGTTTCGCTCCGCTCTGCAGCACGAGAAGGAGGGATATACCATCTACAAGAACCAGGTGAGCCCTGCACCGTCCCCCCTGTTCATCAGCCTCTCGCTTTCTCTCTCTCCCTTTCCTCCTTCTCTCACCTGCTGACCTCTGACCTCTTGCTCTTTTAGCGCAGAACATATAATGCGGAAGCGTTTAAGTAAGGACACCTAGTTTGCATGTTTGAACACAATGATTTCCCACATTGCTGGGACTCTCCTGGTGTCACAGGTACCATTAGGCTGAAGGTATGACAGGTAGGCTGACGGTATCATGGGTAGGCTGAAGGTGTCACAGGTAGCGTTAGGCTGAAGGTACCACAGGTAGCATTAGGCTGACCTCTGACCCCTGGCTGCAGGTGGGGGAGGGGCATGAGAAGACGAAGGAGAGTTCAGAGTACCTGAAGCACCTGACCCAGCAGGCCGTGGCTCTGCAGAGGACCATGAACGAGATCTACAAGAACGGCTCCAACGCCAGCATCATGCCCCTTAAAGTACTGTACCCTGGCCTCCTCCATCTGCCTTCCTGTGTTTCTTTTACAACAGATTTAGCATTTAGCAGATGCTTTAAAGCTGGGTAGAATGTCTGTTTCTGTGTACTTGCATGGTTGGCTCGGTCTGTGTGTTTGTTATAGGGAGGTAAAGCAGATGTATCGGGAATCCTGATTTCAGAGCATTAGAAAGTCATGCTCTGCATTTTTAGATCGCCAAGATGGGCGAAAACCCAGCTTTCCATATCATAGTGAAGCAATTTCCACAATTGGACCATCCTAATGCCACCAACAGTGTTTCAGTGTTAAGTGTTCGTTTATCGTCCCAACTCCTGATTTACGAATAGGATACATTCTATGTAATTAGTGGCCTGTCGATGGACTGCAACCGATGTCAAGCACACCCAAAAAACACCCATGGGTGCAAATGTGTTTGTACGTTCCTTGAGACTGGACATCCCAGGATAGATAGTCATCATTGTTGTTGTATTTGGTACACAAATCTGACTGTACACTCCTAAGTATGGGAAAAAAAAAAAAAAGAAAAAAAAAATTCAAGCCAGAAAAACCCCCCAAAAAAATAAAGCTGCATAGCGATAACTTGCAGATGATCTGTAGCCTTTTAGTGTTTTGATTTAATGCAGAAGGCTTTAGTGCTTAATTTGCTTATATGAAGTTGTGATCTCTGATGAATTGCGCTAGTGTAGCACTTAGCAGACAAAGCAGGAGACAGTCCTCCCCTGGAGCAATGCAGGGTTAACGGCCTTGGTGTGGTGTATATACATCCTGGTCTGACAGTGGCGGGGTATGGGGGGGTGTGTATCTGACAGTGGCGGGGTATGAGGGGGTGTGTATCTGACAATGGGGGGGTGTGTATCTGACAGTGGCGGGGTATGAGGGGTGTGTATCTGACTGCTTTCTCTGCAGTTCACAGCTCCTAGCATGGCCAGTGTCCTGGAGCAGCTCAACATCATCAACGGCATAATCTTCATCCCGCTCAGGTGAGAGCACCCCCTGGGGGCGACATGGGGGGCGACATGGCTCAGGCAGTAAGAGCAGTCGTCTGGCAGTCGGAGGGTTGCCGGTTCAATCCCCCGCCCAGGCTGTGTCCCCGAACAAGACTCCTAACCCCCAAATGCTCCTGACGAGCTGGTTGGTGCCCCACATGGTGGCCAATCGCCGTTGGTGTGTGTGAGTGTGTCTATGAATGGGTGAATGACAAGCATCAATTGTACAGCGCTATATAAATGCCAACCATTTATGTGTGCAGTACACCCGCTGTCTGTGCTGCAGTAACATGTAACATCTGCCTCTACAGCCAGAAGGACCTGGAGACGCTGAAGGCAGAGGTTCAGAGACGGCAGCAGCTGCAGGAGTCTGAGAAGGGCATGGAGCAGTTGGACGACAGTCAGCTGGAGTTGGACGACAAACTTCCTGTGGATGATTAACAGAGCGCCCCTCTGGCTGGAAGGCCAAGGAGCCCTGCTCTCGAGACTGTGGACTTGCGCTATGTTTTAAAAGATTTTTTGGATGTGGGGGGGAGGGTCTGGTCAGAAAAGGAAATCTATTGGCAGAGCTGATAAAAGCAGGGGTCGAATGAAAAAATAATAATGATAATAATAATACTGAAAGTAATAATGATAAGTTTGTACATGTGCAATCATCGCGAGTTTGAAGAAGCTGATTTTCGCCTGATTTTCGAGGTGGAGGAGGCGGGGGAAGGGTGGTGAACACCGATACTAATGCTAATGCTGCACCTGCTCTTAGCCCCGCCCCTTAGCCCCGCCTCCTTTCCCACAACCTGCGGAGAGCTTCCCCCTAGTGTGCCTCTGCTTGCACTGCACACTGCTCTCCCACAACTCAGGTGATTTCTACTGTGCCGCAGGGGAGAGAAGTGAATATTAAAACTCAAGACCACACTTCCCAAACTCCAGCAGTTACCCCCACCCCCCTGCGTATAGCCAGCTGTCAGGACTGCGGTGCCATTGGCCAGATTTACACACATTTATGAGGTTTTGTGAAATGCAATGTGGCTTTTTTTTAAGCTGGGGGAAGCCATTGCCAGTAGATTATTTATCAATGAATCGAAGAAAAGTCTATTTTACGTAAATCAAAGTCCATGGGAAATATGTATATCTGTATGTCCGGGGTTAGCAGTGTGCTCTTGTGATGCAGATGGAAGTGCAGATTTGACATGTTAAATTCACACTAAGACCAGAGTAGGTCCGCCCTGTGTGTGTGTGTGTGTGTGTGTGTGTGTGCGTGCGTGCATGCATGCGTGTGTGCGTGCACAGGGACCTGAAAGAAAGAGTAGAGGATGCTGTTGCTGTCAAATATATTTTTATACACGGAATATTATCTGTGGAATGGTTATTTGGCTAATGCAAGTTGATTGTTGTTTTTGGCAGCCTGATTGTAGATTTGCTGCTGTTCAATCTGACCCAAGAGGAATCCCTTTGGCCAGGAGGAATAATTCGAGCCAGACAGTCTGTTGCAGGGTTAACGCTTCTTTTGTGTTCGGGTCTGCAGTCTGTGAGTTCTATGACTTCATAATGTCTCGGCAGCATTTTGTTTGTGTGTCTTTTGACCGACTGGAGCAGCATCCAAAGGATGTGGTGGGGGGGAGGGGCTGTACCTGTAATGAACCAAAAAGGGGAGTAGTTATGTGCGATCACATGACAGTCTGCTCACACCACACTGTGCTGGGGGAGACGGGTGGCGGGTGTTAAAGCTACAGTATGTGTATCCCAACTTCTTACTGTTGGTGATGGAAGATTTCTGTGAGTGTGTGGAATGAACAGGCCTTCATAGCAGGACCTGGAGCCTGTGTATGTGTTGGGAAGCAGAATGTCGTTTCAGTTGAATGGTAAACTGGCACTGCTTCACTGTGTTTAAGTGCTGTCCAGGTTTCTCTGGCTTTGCCAAACAGCTGGGCTGCTGTGTGACGCTGCTGTGTGACCCCCATCTGTTTCCCTGTGCGCTCCTTTTGCAGTACCGTTAACCTCCACCGAGCTTTGCTACAGAGACTGCATTAAATTCAGGATTTACAAAAGTGACTAAATGGAGGATGAACATTTTCTATCCTGCTGATGACACATTGATGCATATCTCCAATGCCAGAATGCTGGTATTTTTCTGTGTGATCCTGATCCTATCTGAAGAATTTCAGATGAGTGTGAGATGGAGCAGGCTTGGTTTTAATAAAGAGAGATAAGATGGTTTGTGTTATGGGCTTCAGTTATGGGCAGTATGACATGAAACGAAACTCTCTGAGTTAAGTATTTGCCCTCTTTACACGTAGATAAGCAAGGCTCATGGGCAATTCTGGTGCTTAAACTTAGTTCATTAAAACCTCCACCTGGAGCTGTATTCTGATCGTGCTATAATATTCCATGCCATACATTTACTATAATATCTTTCACAGTACAGTGGAGTGCATGGGGAGCCAGATGTCTGTTGCTGTTAAGATGTTGAGTACCGTCTTGCTTTGCTCTCGGTAAAAAAACCACATGATACTTTATCCCAATGAAACAACATAATCTTACCCGTTAGTATTGGTAGAATTAACATTTTTACAGTAACATGGTCTAGGTGTATCAAACACTTGTACATATAAGACCTACGATATGGAGCCTTTTGTAACGTAAATTGATCAAACCCCTGTAGTACATGATTTTCTGTGCAGAGAGCTTTCCAAAATGTGAAAAATTGAATGTTCTTTGATCAAATGCAGTGTATATCTCAAGTGAAATGTTACTAAACTTAAACCTCTTTTTCACCACTTGAATTGTTTTCATGTGATTTAAAAAGGGGGAAATTGAGAACCTATTTGAAGTTTGAAAACATAAGGATTTGGTATGAATATTGAATGTATGTGTGCATTGTAAGAATGCTCCTGGATATATTTGGATGATATTTCATAGACTTGCAGGCCTGTTTGGGTTTACAAAAACAAACAAAAAAAACAAAAAATTGCCTTCTAATATGGTTTGGGGCTGTATTGGGTGACCTCTGATCAGTACTGCAGTATCATAAGCAGGCCTGTGTGTATTTTGCCCGTACTGTGTGTGTGTCCTGCTTGGCTAAGTTGAGCCGGTGTCCCATTGATGGCTGTTCTGAAACGTATGCTTCTTTCATCTCCGCGTGCACTGCTGCATTCAGAACTCCCACCCAATCTGTGTTCGTCCACGGCGCACGTATCCGCTTTCACCGTCCTGGTTTCTTCCTGTGCTGTCCGCGCCCAGGTCTGCTCTGGCCCACCCAGCGAACCCTGACCACACCCCAACTCCGTCCAGCTCATCCTGGCCACGCCCAGGTCGTGACCCTGCACTCTGGATGAAGTGGTGGCTGGCTGCAGAAGCTGGGGCTGCTCAGTCGTGCCTCCTGCGCTGTGAAACGCACACTGGTCCATGCTCTTGCCCATCTCTGAGGACATTCTCCCGCGCGTTGTGTGCGTCCTCGCTGTGTGGTGTCTGTCCCTCTCCACAAATAATCCCTCCTTTTTTCCTTTTTGGTCTGAGTATGCTTTTGTATTAAAATAAAGAAAACTAGTGAACTATTTGTTTGGATTTGCTGTTGAATCATCTGCAACTACATTCATTTAATACTGTGTGCGCCAGCAGTCTGTTTAAATGTGAAAAGTAGCATGCAGTGTATTGTGTTGCCGTCAACTCCAGTGCAGGTGAGAGAGATGTTCTGTACCAGGTGATTCTGAAGAATTTGGAAATCAAAAATAACATTGTCAACAAAATAATTACAAACACCTAATTACAAACTTTCAACTGCTCCGTATCCAGGGCCACGTTCAGTGCCTGGCTTTCAGTCCTATTAGTATTTGGGCTACACACCCACCAAACGGGAGCAAACACAGCCTTCCTCAAAGCCTATTGCAAAACGTTGCACACCGTTGGGAGGAAGCATGATTCAACACAGAAACCATCGTAAAATGCCGATTGAACGTGCCCCAGGTGTCATCGCATCCAATTAGACGGCAAGCCTGGGATGTAGCAGTTCTACTTCTGCATTAGAAGATAAAAGCCTGGGGAGGTGGCTGCTGATGAACAGTACTACCTGCACATTGCGCCTATATCCGTAAAATACCGCTCGAGTAATTAACCTGAATTGTGTTAGTTAATTGTCTTGGACGCATGGTGCCCGGAGGCGACAGTCTTTGTCATCGGTGCCTAGAACCAGCCGTATCAAGCTAGATGTTTTTTTTTTTTTTTAAAGAATGCAAGTTACTTGGATAAGAACATCTGCTAAATACCTAACATGTAAAAATGCACATCACGTGTCATGCACAGATTGAAAAAGCACTGACATCCAAAGTCCAAGCCTCGGCCAGGTTCCTAATTTAATCAATCGTGTTTGGTGATCCTTTGGAGAACTTCAAGCCTATTGGAATTTTTCGGAAAATCTGATGTGTCAGTCCTACTCTAATAACACATCCTTTTAGAAATAACTTGTTAAACTTCCATTTCACATTTTGTGAAGTATGACGTTTCACGAAGTTAGCTTACAGAAAGAGGTGCAAACAAGTGTGCGTGAATACGTAAACGAAGATTTTAAAACTGGCCGCACCTACGACCGCGAAGGTGGGTGTGCGCATGTCAGGAGGCGAATGCGGTACTGAAAACAAGGATCGCTGGAGAGACAAGGCGGTGAGCCGGTCAGACCAAACATTCCACCGTTGAACGAAAAATACATCTTAGCCAGTTCAAGGTGAGTGTCACACCAAGCTAATTAAATAGAGGAGATACAATAGGGTAAGGCGGGCTTTATTTTACTCCCAACTGTGGTTCTGTATCTGAGAACTTGAATGGTAAAAATGACGATGTGGCTGTATTTTGCGTCTCCTTTCAGTGTCTCAAAATGGCCGCCAGGTTGTTGGCGCTGCAGTTTGCTTTTGGATAACTCGCTAACGTTAGCTAGTTAGCTGTCGTAATTATATAGCAGGTAAACGTTAGTTGGCTAACTCATCTAATGACGTACGCAAAAAAAGACAATGTGCGGGAATTGTTTGTCTTTTTATAGCCGCGAGTGGATGTCAGTTGACTTCGATAGGCTGGAGGAGTTAACGCCCAAATCGATGATCGAACTTAATTGTAGCCTAGTTAACGTTAGTTGGCTAACCGCAAGCTCGTTAGTTGAATTGATTTTGTATATTTTAACGTTTCCAATATAGTTGCACCTGCTAGTATTTTGATTAAGTTATGTTTTAAAGTAAGTGTCTTGTCTGCCATTTTATGAAATTGATACAGCGTATCATAAATAATCAACGCTACCGTTGTTAGCTAGGTCGTGGCTGACCAAATGTAGGTCAGTATTTTTCAAACAGTGGTTGAATCTGAGCGTTAGCTACCATTGTACCGCTGCCAGCTAACGTTCGCCAAGTTAGCTAGACTAACGATTAATTAACTATTAAGTGTGTTTGGTTTAAATAATTTTGCCAGCTATAGTTGGCTAGCTACGTAACGTTATCCTAAAGCAGTACGCATAGCTAGATCTAACTTGGCTAAATTAATGCCATTTGTAGCTATGTTTAAATATCGCCAGGCAAGTTACCCCGCTAGCTAACGTTAGCTAACTTCAATGTTGTATTTTTCTAATTGCCTAGGCTGGCGCTAGCTACCAAGTTAAGTTCATATTCAGACACGTTAGCTAGACAGTTTGTGAGTCTATGCTGCATGTTGGCCGCTAACACAAGCAAATTAATAGCCCTTAGCTATGCACTGAATGTATAGAGAGCTAGTTTTTCGTTTTATCGAGTTGTCTCAGGCTATCTAGCAGCTATCCATTATGGCAGCCGGTGGAATGGTCTAAAGGGCTCAAGCACTAGGCCAAGTTAGCCTAGCTAAAGCGTAACAGATAGCTAGTTAGGCTAGCCAACTTATAGCAGCTGAGCTGGTGGCTGTGAGATTTGTGACGTCAACTTTAGCTAGTCAGGCAACTAACGCTGCTAGCTCCAAGTTAGTTACTTCGCTTTTGTTCAAGCGAACAACCTTCAATTAATCTACGTTAACAGTTAACTGTTCGTCGAATAAATTAGGCTAGCGAAAGCAGTAAGTTACCCCGTAGATGCACAATGATTAGTAAACACGTGTTCGTCATCTCGCTAGAACTAGTTGGCCTAGCTCGTTAACTAAGTTAGTCTAACAAAATAACGCCAGTTCACCAAGAGCAGTTTGATGTTTCAAGGTCGAGAAATGACGACGAATGACTGCATTTTCGAACAGCTTTCCCGTCGGTTTCCATACCCTAGCTATAGGTCAGCAGTAATCGTGGTTAGCTACGTAGCCATCGTATTTGTAATACAGCGTTAAACGGAGGATCTATGCCATTCACTGCCTTGTCGCAATGTGAGGTGTGTAACGATAAGTGATTTGAAAGCATAATTGGCTTTGATTAGGTTGGTCATGGCCCCAACTCCGCTCCTCGATTTGTTGGTTGAAAATCGGCATGATCTCATTCAACGGTCTTCGTGTCTTATCGGGAGTAGGAGGAGCCCTGCTGCGTTCCCTGCAGGCCCCTGCTACATTTCCTCCGTCTCCGCGTTTAGCGTTACTGTACAGCCGCTTTCTGCAGTTCAGTCGAAAGGAACTTGGCATCGTGATTTGGCAGCTTAAATTGAGCCATCTTCTTTCTGTGCTGCCGAAGAAGCGCTGCATTCGTCCAGTGGTGATGTCATTTCTCTGACGGCAGGTGATGTCGGTCGTGGATGCTCTTGATGAAAGTGTGCAGTGTGGTGCTGATGGGGTGCAGAGCTGTCAGTTATGGCTGTCATACAGCCCCGGGGGCGGGGCCTTTGCAGTCAGCTGTTTGGCTTCTCTGATCTGCTGGCTGAGCTGCTGTCACTGGGACATGCATACATTGTAGGCAGCTCTGGGTTGGAACATCTGCTAAACGAAGGTAATGATGTTAGCTCTGAAGTAAACCACCAGGTAGGCTGTTGTCTTTTTGGGAACCATAGTCCTCCGGCCCGTGACCACATTATAAGTTATGGTGCCCTGGGCCCTGGGTGCATCCCTGGCGGGCTGTGGCCGGGCAGAGCCGCTCGGCAGGGGCGTCAGGTCCATCCGGCAGTAACGGGTGGTTGAAACTAGCGATGTGACAAATCATCAGCTTTTGTAACCGGTTACCATCCCATTTATAAAAAAAATAAATAAAAAAAACGGGTAACCGGTTAACTGATACTGCTTATGACGGCTTGGGGTCGTATCTTTTAATTTTTAAATTTTTTACTGAATTACTGAGAAATTTAATTGCATTTTCAAACTTTATTTTGGGCGATTTCAGTGGTTAAATGTCAACATTGTAAGTCCAATAATGGTAAGTCAGCCTAATTGCCAAATTAAATATTTACATTGCCATTGTGCAGTGCAACTTCATAGTTGCAGAAATCCTTATAGTTTACGTGTAATTTTTTTAAATGTATTGGTTAAAATTATAATTCTTAATGTTTTCATCCCTCTTCCCTATGGCTTCTGCCTGATGGACTTGATGGCATGCAATCTGTAAATATGCTGCTGTGAACAACTTTGTTACCGACCAGGTTGTGCACTCAAAATTCCGTGGTCACACATTATTTGGCTGATCGACAAAACACCAGGTATATTTTACCATAGGCGACTGGTCTAAGGATTTTACTTTCCTGCCAATACAGGCCTCTACAATTTGATATATTTTTATGTAAGTTAACTTGCATTTTATGTAGCGTGGGACAATCTGGTATTAACGTGTCCACTTTTCATTGAAAGCGGGGAATTTTCTCTTTCAATATCCGATGGATAAATAGCCGAATGATAATGTATTGCTTTATTTTTATGTAGATCTAGCGCATAGTGGTAAGCAAAGTTCAGTTTGCCATTAGTTTGAATTCACGTGTCAATGAATAAACACGGATGAAGAAGCGCCATAGAATAAGCCATAAGTGAACTAACATCTACAGATTTAAAATGCACAAAAATTAAATTGTTTTTTTAATTTTTGTGCATTTTAAATCTGTAGATGTTAGTTCACTTATGGCTTATTCTATGGCGCTTCTTCATCCGTGTTTATTCATTGACACGTGAATTCAAACTAATGGCAAACTGAACTTTGCTTACCACTATGCGCTAGATCTACATAAAAATAAAGCAATACATTATCATTCGGCTATTTATCCATTCCAGTGTTTGCATTCAGCCCTCTGAAATGGCCGCCGATTGCTTGTGTACAGAGTATTGTAATATTTTATGCAACATTTGTCCAATAATGTATTGCTTTGTTACACTTGTGGTACAGCATAGTGGAGAGCTACATTCAGTTTGCGGGTAGCCTTAAGTCAACCAACAGCTGCAGAGATAATACCTCTAATAATAACTCTAATACTGTAGCATTAATTTCAAGTGGCGTTTGCATTTTTAACCCCCTGAAATGGCCAGATTGCTTGTTCAAACTACTGAAGCTTGTCGATTACCAGTTTAGAATAGTTTAGAACCGCAATAATATGCTTAGTGATGAACATGCATCTACTGAGCTTACGGTTAGCACTTATCAATTTTTTGTAACCGTTTACAAATCAGTTTCCGTTAACCGGTTAACTGTTTAACCGTTCACACCCCTAGTTCAAACCCGATGTGCAGGAAAGCAGTGTCAGGGTTGGGTGTCACAGCGGCTGTGGGATGCTTCATGGTCTCTGTCTCTCTGACTCCGCCTCTCCATACAGATGTGTTGAAGCCCTGTGGGTGAGACTGCAGGTGGTTGTCTGAAGCTGAGCTTCTGCAGGTAGTGCTGGGTCCCTGAAACTGACGCCTTCTCCTCTCCCTGCTGCACCATGGTGCTGTCTCAGAGACAGCGCGACGAACTGTGAGTCACCAATCACCCCTCCCCCATGAACCTGTCCTGTCTCTGTCTGTCTCTGTCTGTCTCTGTCTGTCTCTGTCTGTCTCTGTCTGTCTCTGTCTGTCTCTGTCTGTCTCTGTCTGTCTCTGTCTGTCTCTGTCTGTCTCTGTCTGTCTCTGTCTGTCTCTGTCTCTCTCTGTCTCTCTCTGTCTGTCTCTGTCTGTCTCTGTCTGTCTCTGTCTCTCTCTGTCTGTCTGTCTCTCTCTCTCTGTCTGTCTGTCTGTCTGTCTGTCTGTCTCTCTCTCTGTCTCTCTCTGTCTGTCTGTCTCTCTGTCTGTCTCTCTCTGTCTGTCTGTCTCTCTGTCTGTCTGTCTCTGTCTGTCTCTTCTGACTGAATCCTGCCCACATGTTTCTCAGGGAGCTCTTTATCTTGTGTGCCTGTGAGTTTGTATCCATGGAAACCAAAACACCGTCTTGCTCACTCAGCATCTGTCTGTATTTGTTCTTGTTCAATACACACTACCCACTGAGCTCTATCTGCAGTACAATACACGCTACCCACTGAGCTCTATCTGCAGTACAATACACACTACCCACAGAGCTCTATCTGCAGTACAATACACACTACCCACATAGCTCTATCTGCAGTACAATACACACTACCCACAGAGCTCTATCTGCAGTACAATACACACTACCCACAGAGCTCTATCTGCAGTACAATGCACACTACCCACAGAGCTCTATCTGCAGTACAATACACACTACCCACAGAGCTCTATCTGCAGTACAATACACACTACCCACTGAGCTCTATCTGCAGTACAATACACACTACCCACAGAGCTCTATCTGCAGTACAATACACACTACCCACAGAGCTCTATCTGCAGTACAATACACACTACCCACAGAGCTCTATCTGCAGTACAATACACACTACCCACAGAGCTCTATCTGCAGTACAATACACACTACCCACAGAGCTCTATCTGCAGTACAATACACACTACCCACAGAGCTCTATCTGCAGTACAATACACACTACCCACAGAGCTCTATCTGCAGTACAATACACACTACCCACAGAGCTCTATCTGCAGTACAATACACACTACCCACTGAGCTCTATCTGCAGTACAATACACACTACCCACAGAGCTCTATCTGCAGTACAATACACACTACCCACAGAGCTCTATCTGCAGTACAATACACACTACCCACAGAGCTCTATCTGCAGTACAATACACACTACCCACAGAGCTCTATCTGCAGTACAATACACACTACCCACAGAGCTCTATCTGCAGTACAATACACACTACCCACAGAGCTCTATCTGCAGTACAATACACACTACCCACAGAGCTCTATCTGCAGTACAATACACACTACCCACAGAGCTCTATCTGCAGTACAATACACACTACCCACAGAGCTCTATCTGCAGTACAATACACACTACCCACAGAGCTCTATCTGCAGTACAATACACACTACCCACAGAGCTCTATCTGCAGTACAATACACACTACCCACAGAGCGCTATCTGCAGTACAATACACACTACCCACAGAGCGCTATATCTGCAGTGCAGAAGGGGTGTTTGTGCAGTGGCATTAGCAGTACAGCTGTGTTTCCGCACTTGAGTGGTGTGAGGGTGTTCTGCTGGGAGTGGCGCCGTTTCAGACTGCTGTTTTTCAGTGATGGGGGTAATCAGTCTCTTGAATCGGGAAGTAATTAACTTCTTTCGTCTTCCAGGAACCGTGCGATAGCGGACTATCTCCGCTCTAACGGCTATGAAGAGGCTTACTCCGTCTTTAAGAAGGAATCTGAGATGGACATGGTAAGTGTCTATAGTTCTGGGGCTTTGTGCCTTATCTGTGCCAGATGGATACAGATCAGCTTGCAGACATGGTTTGTCTGTGGTGAATCTGTGTGAACAAAGGGCCTTTCTTTGCAGAGTGTAGATGCCTACCTGTGACTGTGTCTGTCACTCAGCTCTTGACTCCTCAGGAAGGGAGATGTGAGTGTGTTTGTGCTCACACGTGTGTGCAAATGTGTGTGTGAATGCGTGAGTGCATGCGTGTGCGCAGAATGGTCACAGTTAGTTTTTTTTCTTTTCTTTTTTTTTAAATTATTTTTTTGCATTTTACAATTAATTCTCATTGTTTCATTTTGGTCTCCCTCCAGAATGAAGAATTGGATAAGAAATATGCTGGACTTTTAGAGAAGAAATGGACCTCAGTCATCAGATTACAGAAGAAGGTAAGGGAAATGTTCCTTTCTCTCTGATCTCACAGGGAAATGTCCTCTCAGTGTGTACTTTCACTCAGTTATACTTTGTTTTGTGGATTCTTTGCTGTAGCATTGCAGCCCTGGCTTAAGAGTCGCTATGTTTTCTGCCTTCTCAGGCGATGGAGTTGGAATCCAAGCTAAATGAAGCGAAAGAGGAGATCACTTCGGGGGGGCCCATCGGGCAGAGGAGGGACCCTAAGGAGTGGATCCCCCGCCCCCCGGAGAAGTACGCCCTCAGCGGCCACCGCAGCCCCGTCACGCGCGTCATCTTCCACCCCGTCTTCAGCGTCATGGTGTCTGCCTCCGAGGATGCCACCATAAAGGCAAGAGAGAGAGAGAGAGAGAGAGAGAGTGTGTGTGTGTGTGTGTGTCTGCCTCCGCCTCCGAGGATGCCACCATAAAGGCAAGAGCCCGTGTGCGCGTGTGCGTGTGTGCGCGTGTGTGTCTGCCTCCGAGGATGCCACCATAAAGGTGCGTGCGTGCGCCGTCTGCCTCTCTGTCTGTGCGCCGTCTGCCTCTCTGTCTGTGCGCCGTCTGCCTCTCTGTCTGTGCGCCGTCTGCCTCTCTGTCTGTGCGCCGTCTGCCTCTCTGTCTGTGCGCCGTCTGCCTCTCTGTCTGTGCGCCGTCTGCCTCTCTGTCTGTGCGCCGTCTGCCTCTCTGTCTGTGCGCCGTCTGCCTCTCTGTCTGTGCGCCGTCTGCCTCTCTGTCTGTGCGCCGTCTGCCTCTCTGTCTGTGCGCCGTCTGCCTCTCTGTCTGTGCGCCGTCTGCCTCTCTGTCTGTGCGCCGTCTGCCTCTCTGTCTGTGCGCCGTCTGCCTCTCTGTCTGTGCGCCGTCTGCCTCTCTGTCTGTGCGCCGTCTGCCTCTCTGTCTGTGCGCCGTCTGCCTCTCTGTCTGTGCGCCGTCTGCCTCTCTGTCTGTGCGCCGTCTGCCTCTCTGTCTGTGCGCCGTCTGCCTCTCTGTCTGTGCGCCGTCTGCCTCTCTGCGTCTGTGCGCCGTCTGCCTCTCTGTCTGTGCGCCGTCTGCCTCTCTGCGTCTGTGCGCCGTCTGCCTCTCTGTCTGTGCGCCGTCTGCCTCTCTGCGTCTGTGCGCCGTCTGCCTCTCTGTCTGTGCGCCGTCTGCCTCTCTGTCTGTGCGCCGTCTGCCTCTCTGTCTGTGCGCCGTCTGCCTCTCTGTCTGTGCGCCGTCTGCCTCTCTGTCTGTGCGCCGTCTGCCTCTCTGCGTCTGTGCGCCGTCTGCCTCTCTGCGTCTGTGCGCCGTCTGCCTCTCTGCGTCTGTGCGCCGTCTGCCTCTCTGCGTCTGTGCGCCGTCTGCCTCTCTGCGTCTGTGCGCCGTCTGCCTCTCTGCGTCTGTGCGCCGTCTGCCTCTCTGCGTCTGTGCGCCGTCTGCCTCTCTGCGTCTGTGCGCCGTCTGCCTCTCTGCGTCTGTGCGCCGTCTGCCTCTCTGCGTCTGTGCGCCGTCTGCCTCTCTGCGTCTGTGCGCCGTCTGCCTCTCTGCGTCTGTGCGTGCCGTCTGCCTCTCTGCGTCTGTGCGTGCCGTCTGCCTCTCTGCGTCTGTGCGTGCCGTCTGCCTCTCTGCGTCTGTGCGTGCCGTCTGCCTCTCTGCGTCTGTGCGTGCCGTCTGCCTCTCTGCGTCTGTGCGTGCCGTCTGCCTCTCTGCGTCTGTGCGTGCCGTCTGCCTCTCTGCGTCTGTGCGTGCCGTCTGCCTCTCTGCGTCTGTGCGTGCCGTCTGCCTCTCTGCGTCTGTGCGTGCCGTCTGCCTCTCTGCGTCTGTGCGTGCCGTCTGCCTCTCTGCGTCTGTGCGTGCCGTCTGCCTCTCTGCGTCTGTGCGTGCCGTCTGCCTCTCTGCGTCTGTGCGTGCCGTCTGCCTCTCTGCGTCTGTGCGTGCCGTCTGCCTCTCTGCGTCTGTGCGTGCCGTCTGCCTCTCTGCGTCTGTGCGTGCCGTCTGCCTCTCTGCGTCTGTGCGTGCCGTCTGCCTCTCTGCGTCTGTGCGTGCCGTCTGCCTCTCTGCGTCTGTGCGTGCCGTCTGCCTCTCTGCGTCTGTGCGTGCCGTCTGCCTCTCTGCGTCTGTGCGTGCCGTCTGCCTCTCTGCGTCTGTGCGTGCCGTCTGCCTCTCTGCGTCTGTGCGTGCCGTCTGCCTCTCTGCGTCTGTGCGTGCCGTCTGCCTCTCTGCGTCTGTGCGTGCCGTCTGCCTCTCTGCGTCTGTGCGTGCCGTCTGCCTCTCTGCGTCTGTGCGTGCCGTCTGCCTCTCTGCGTCTGTGCGTGCCGTCTGCCTCTCTGCGTCTGTGCGTGCCGTCTGCCTCTGCGTGAGTAGTGAGTATTTGGTGTGCTCAAGTGATGTGTAGTATTATTTGGGGTGCAGTGCTAACTCTCCTCTCTCCCCCAGGTGTGGGGCTATGAGACTGGTGCAGTGTTATTGGGGTGCAGTGCTAACTCCTCTCTCCCCCAGGTGTGGGGCTATGAGACTGGTGCAGTGTTATTGGGGTGCAGTGCTAACTCCCCTCTCTCCCCCAGGTGTGGGGCTATGAGACTGGTGCAGTGTTATTGGGGTGCAGTGCTAACTCCCCTCTCTCCCCCAGGTGTGGGACTATGAGACGGGGGATTTTGAGCGGACACTGAAAGGGCACACAGACTCTGTACAGGACATCTCCTTTGACCACAGTGGCAAGCTGCTGGCCTCCTGCTCCGCTGACATGACCATCAAACTCTGGGACTTCCAGGGGTTCGAGTGCATCCGCACCATGCACGGTGAGGGGGTCAGGGGTCAGAGTGCATCCGCACCATGCACGGTGAGGGGGTCAGGGGTCAGAGTGCATCCGCACCATGCACGGTGAGGGGGTCAGGGGTCAGAGTGCTTCCGCACCATGCACAGTGAGCTCTCCCACTCTTTCTCTCTGTCTCCATGCAATAGGCAGGACCACACTATCAAAAATCACCCAATTTTAATTGTAATTTCAATTCCATGGAATTGTATTTTAATTACTGTGCTTTTTATTTTAGTGCATTCACTGCTGAAATCGGTTTGCAGAGGCAGTAACTCTGTCCTCTGGTCCTAGTATAAAGAATGCTCTAGGGTAGCATTTCCTTGAGTGAAACAGTGTCTGGTTTCTTGACATCTGGCTTTCTTCTGGAAGATGACAATTTTGTTTTACGCAATTTATTGTCAGGGCCCAGTTCTGCAGGTATTGCTCCAGCAGATCCAGGTGCTGCTGCAACCCTTCCTCTGTGGGGTGACTGCAGGGTGTGTGTGCAGATTTCCTTGTTTTGTGTCAGGGCAGTAGCTGCAGAATGTTCCAGTAACACCACCAACTCATTTGTATAAATATTGAATGAAGTCGGACTCAAGCTGCACCTCTCACCCCACGCCCTTGAGTGTTGTATTCAGTTATTTTTCTGCCAATTCTTACTGCACATTTGTTTTCCAAATACCTTGATTTGATATCATACATTCCCCCTACACCTGATTGTATAATTGTGTAATATAATCTACTGTGCCAAATGAAGTCAAATGCCTTTTGAAAATCAAGAAAAAGAAGCAATAAATCGGCTTTTTCTTTTGGTGGGAATTGTTTTCAATTGAGGATCTGTAGTATGATAATTTAGTTTAAAAAATAAATAAATAAAATGTATTTAGTTAATTAGGGAGGCCTGTGTTCAGTCATTAATAATACAGCAGGAACCTATCTGAGGTTACTGCTCACACTGCTCACACAGCTCCTCTCTTCAGCCCCTTTTCTCCAGACATCAGGAAAGCAGCCGGCTTGCAAAACCAGATTAACAGTTTTAGTAAAGCTTTCTGTGAATCGGGGCTGTTTATAATATCTGTCCGAATCAATTCAGCCCCACTTGCTTTTCCTTGTTTTGGTCTGTCGAGTGAATCTATCGATTATTTTTGTGATATTTCAAAATCTAGTGGGTTTTGGTAACTCTTAATGGTTCATTCTAATTGTTTTAGTTCCATTGGATATTCATTTCTTCATTGGATTGATTTTCTTGATAGAGGTTTTCAAAATAGTTCCTCCAGATATCTAAATATTTTTACGGGAATATCAGGAACTCCCAGAACTCTGAGGCCTCATTGACCGAACAGTTGGTATAAGTTTGTTGCCAACTCGGAGGGATTTTTTGGTTATTGGGGACTGGAGGGATCTGTATAAATTGGTGTACATTGCTCAATATAATGTAAAGTCTGAATCATCTGGTTTGCATGCAGCATTCATAAAATCTGATGAACCCAGTTGGTTTCATTTTCAACCCCTAATTATGATGTATTATGATGGTTAGTGTAATTTGAGTGCTCCATTAAATTTTGTTGACCTGTTTGAATTGTGAATTGTGACTTGTCCGTCTGGCTGCCCTCTCATTCTCAGATTTCTTATGCGCTTATGTGACCGGTCATTGCTGGTGTGTTGAAGCCTAAATGTGTGCATTTTCATTAGCGTTCTAAATGTGCATCTCTAAGTGAACACATTGAAGTTGTGTTTGTTACATTTGTCCCCATGTGCTTGTGTTGCAGGGCATGACCACAACGTGTCGTCTGTTGCCATCATGCCCAACGGAGACCACATAGTCTCTGCCTCCCGAGACAAAACCATCAAGATGTGGGAGGTAGCAACGGGGTGAGTGTGAGTTGCACCTGTGGGTGTGAGTACACCCTTGTCTCTCACCGAGCCCAGGAGCTGTCTGCTCTCAATTTTGAAGCAGTGGTTTGATTATGGGAAAAGACCCAATTGGTGTTGCAGTGTGTGGTTTGAGCTTGATAGCGTGTGGGGTGTGGGGTTGAGCTGGGTAGCGTGTGGGGTTGAGCTGGGTAGCGTGTGGGGTTGAGCTGGGTAGCGTGTGGGGTTGAGCTGGGTAGCGTGTGGGGTTGAGCTGGGTAGCGTGTGGGGTTGAGCTGGGTAGCGTGTGGGTTGAGCTCGGTAGCGTGTGGGTTGAGCTCGGTAGCGTGTGGGGTGAGCTCGGTAGCGTGTGGGGTTGAGCTGGGTAGCGTGTGGGGTTGAGCTGGGTAGCGTGTGGGGTGAGCTGGGTAGCGTGTGGGGTGAGCTGGGTAGCGTGTGGGGTGAGCTGGGTAGCGTGTGGGGTGAGCTGGGTAGCGTGTGGGGTGAGCTGGGTAGCGTGTGGGGTGAGCTGGGTAGCGTGTGGGGTGAGCTCGGTAGCGTGTGGGGTGTGGGTTGAGCTCGGGAGCGTGTGGGGTTGAGCTGGGTAGCGTGTGGGGTGTGGGTTGAGCTCGGGAGCGTGTGGGGTTGAGCTGGGTAGCGTGTGGGGTGTGGGTTGAGCTCGGGAGCGTGTGGGGTTGAGCTGGGTAGCGTGTGGGGTTGAGCTGGGTAGCACGTGGGGTGTGGGGTTGAGCTGGGTAGCGCGTGGGGTTGAGCTGGGTAGCGCGTGGGGTTGAGCTGGGTAGCGCGTGGGGTTGAGCTGGGTAGCGCGTGGGGTTGAGCTGGGTAGCGCGTGGGGTTGAGCTGGGTAGCGCGTGGGGTTGAGCTGGGTAGCGCGTGGGGTTGAGCTCGGTAGCGCGTGGGGTTGAGCTGGGTAGCGCGTGGGGTTGAGCTGGGTAGCGTGTGGGGTGAGCTCGGTAGCGTGTGGGGTGAGCTCGGTAGCGCGTGGGGTGAGCTTTGTAGCGCGTGGGGTGTGGTTTGAGCTGGGTAGCGTGTGGGGTTGAGCTCGGTAGCGTGTGGGGTGAGCTCGGTAGCATGTGGGGTGTGGGGTTTGTTTTGAGCGGGTTGTGGCCCTCTCCCCCTGCAGGTACTGTGTGAAGACGTTTGCGGGGCACAGGGAGTGGGTGCGCATGGTGCGGCCCAATCAGGACGGCTCCCTGCTGGCCAGCAGCTCCAACGACCAGACGGTGCGCGTGTGGGCCGTGGCCTCCAAGGAGTGCAAGGCGGAGCTGCGGGAGCACGAGCACGTGGTGGAGTGCGTGGCCTGGGCCCCCGACAGCGCCAATCAAACCATCCTGGAGAGCACGGGGTCAGAGGTCAGCTCCTCCCACACACTCTGCCCTGGTCCACCCTCCTGGGGTCAGATGTCTGTCCTCTCACACAGGGTGCATTTTCAGCGTTCTCTCCCCTCCCTCCCAGGTGAAGAAGAGCGGGAAACCTGGCCCCTTCCTGCTCTCAGGCTCCCGAGACAAAACCATCAAGATGTGGGACGTCAGCACGGGCATGTGCCTTATGACTCTGGTAAGTGTTGAGAGATGCTGGTCAGATCTCCAGGTGTTTTAAGTCCTGTATGTGTGTGAGACAGGTCAGATCTCCAGGTGTTAAGCCCTGTATGTGTGTATTCCAGGTGGGCCATGATAACTGGGTGCGTGGTGTGCTGGTTCACCCTGGAGGCCGGCTGGTGGTGAGCTGTGCTGACGATAAGACTTTACGGATCTGGGACTACAAGAACAAGCGCTGCATGAAGACGCTGTGTGCCCACGAGCACTTTGTCACCTCCCTGGGTAAGAGGGACTGGGGGTGTGTTAGATCTGGTGGGTCAAGTCTGTCTGTCTTGTCTGTCTGTCTGTGTGTCTGTGGTGTCTGTCTGTCTGTCTTGTCTGTCTGTCTTGTCTGTCTGTCTTGTCTGTCTGTCTTGTCTGTCTGTCTGTGGTGTGTGTCTGTCTGTCTGTCTGTGGTGTGTGTCTGTCTGTCTGTCTGTCTGTGGTGTGTGTCTGTCTGTCTGTCTGTCTGTGGTGTGTGTCTGTCTGTCTGTCTGTCTGTGGTGTGTCTCTGTCTGTCTGTGGTGTGTCTGTCTGTCTGTCTGTGGTGTGTCTCTGTCTGTCTGTCTGTCTGTCTGTCTGTCTCTGTCTGTGGTGTGTGTGTGTGTCTTTCTGTGGTGTGTGGTGTGTGTCTGTCTGTCTGTGGTGTGTCTGTCTGTCTGTCTGTCTGTCTGTCTGTGGTGTGTGTGTGTCTTTCTGTGGTGTGAGGGCACTCATTGTGTTTCTCTCTGCAGATTTCCACCGGTCAGCGCCCTACGTCGTCACCGGCAGTGTAGATCAGACTGTAAAAGTTTGGGAATGTCGCTGATCATCTCTGCAAGACCACGCCCCCCCTTCCGCTGGCTGCCCCCAGTCCCCATGGTTACGCCCATCAATCTGTTTAAAATAACTATCGTCCTTTTATGTAAATTATTCTGGATGTAGATTAAGCTATTAAATGTTACACAAAAAAAGTATTCTTGCATGGTGAATCAAATTGTATACTGTAAAACTGACATAATTTGTCTAGGAGTACCATCGGTTTAACCAGCCTGACCATTCGAGGCCCACGGCGATGATGTCACAGCGATGATGTCACCGCCAGGCACTAAACTTGATGACCGTGTCTTTCTCACGTGTTCCATTGCTCTGTATATATCTTTTTTTAATTTAGCATTTTGTTTCTGTTGATTGTGGTAGTCTGTGATGCCCCTTATATTGGGCTGCTGGCTCCTCCCTCTCGCTTCTCTGTCCAATCAGTCCAGCTGCACAGCCTGAACGCGTCTCAGTCCAAACCCAGCAGAGACTGGTCAGGATCTACTGGGGGAAAATAATTAGGATGAGTTTGGCTCGTCTTGGGGCCAGAGCGAGTTTGAAACTGGAAACAGTCGGGGCTGGTTGGGGGCGGGTTTGGCTCCTCTTTGGCCACAGAGCGAGTTTGAAATGGCGCCCCCTGGCTTTGTGTGAGTGCACTGCAGCCCTGCTGTGGCTCCGCCTGCTGCTACAGAGGGGGGAGGGGCCTGGTGCAGTGTGGGCGGAGTCCCGCCTCTCAGCAGCTGTTTGCCAGCGGATGTAACAGAATCCCTCAAAATACATTTCAGAAAATCTAGAACGAAGTGTGGCTGCTTGGACCCCTTATTAGCCGTATTACTTCCAGTGATTGGGCCCTCGGCCTGGGGCTTCTGCAGGCCGCCTGTGTTTATCGGTCTGTCTACATGTCTGATGTGTCCGTGGGGCTTTCCGCTGCGTAAGTGTTTGTGGCTCACTGCTGTCTTTGGAGAGTAGCTGGCAGGTTATACAAATGTACATTCCATTATATGATGTGGCAAAGCTGCTATTTATTGGGTCTTCACAATGTATAAGTTAGCGATGAGCTAGATCGCTGGGGATTAGTGGACTATTAGCGATATGGTAGCTCACTGGGGTTTTGTGAACCTGAGCTAATTTGATGGGGCTTACTGGGTTACATGTGCTAAGCTAGCTTTATGGGGCTTACTGGGTTACATGTGCTAAGCTAGCTTTATGGGGCTTACTGGTCTACATGTGCTAAGCTAGCTTGCTGGTGTTTGCTGGCCTACATGCAATAAGCTAGCTGGATAGTTTCCCGGACTACATGCTGTACCTCCTTGCTACATTAAGGGAGAGATGAAATTGCAGCGATGCAGTCTGCATGCAAGTAGCAGTCTCATATGGGTGCAGTCACACATTACATATATAGCTTGCTGGATGTCTATTCACTTTGCAAGGCTGGCTGTATCTTGCTTTAGAGTTTCTGTCTGTGTAACAATACCAAAAAGTGTGCTTGACTGCATTATTGTTTATTAAAGGGCAGTGTTTATTAGAAGTAATACGGTGCTCAAAGCCTGAGCAAGGGACAAGCAGCGGCCTAAATTTCAGCAAAATTTGAACAACGCTTAGTAGAAGTTGTATGGCTGTAACTGGTAGTGACAGCTTGTGATCATGTGGGGCTCTCATTATGGTTAAGCCTTAGAACCTGTGGTCTTGATGACCTGCAGGCGATTGGCTGTGGCATTCGAACTGAAATGCAGCTTGCATGTAGAATGAGGAAGTTAAAACTCACGTATGCTTCTGTCGTCTTTACAACACTAAACACTCGCTCACTCTGTCACACCTCATGCCCTCGCATATTACCCAGAGTCCCCTCTGCTGGGGAGATGCCCTCGCATATTACCCAGAGTCCCCTCTGCTGGGGAGATGCCCTCGCATATTACCCAGAGTCCCCTCTGCTGGGGAGATGCCCTCGCATATTACCCAGAGTCCCCTCTGCTGGGGAGATGCCCTCGCATATTACCCAGAGTCCCCTCTGCTGGGGAGATGCCCTCGCATATTACCCAGACTGCAGACACGCGACCCCCCTCGATTGTAGGTTTCACTCTCACCTGCTTCCTCCAATACCTGGTTCCACGCATGGGAAACCAGGGGCTCTTTCCGATTGCTAATTTTTCTCCTCCTTTCGCCCTGTTCTTTGCCTGTCCCGGAAATCAAAGTCCGCCATCTTTAAGGACATTACAACCTTTTAGATTTTCCTTCTAAGAGCTCAAAGCTGAAGGTAGGGCAACTTTTCTTGAGCAAGAAAACATGAGCGCATCATTTGCAGAAGTGTTTTTTTGGAATGCGTTGTATAAATCATCGACTCTTCCCATCTGCCATGTCGAACTGACGTGGCCTCAAACTGACATTTGGAGGAGCGGGGAGATCCCATTGGCCTCCCGCCGGGTGGGACCAGGCCGAGCCGCGAGGGAGGGAGGGAGGGAGTGAGGAGGGGAGAGAGCGATTGGAAAGAGCCCCGTGTCTGTACGCCTGTGAGGCCTAGGCCTGTCCATCCGTCCCTCTGTCTCTGCTTTCCGCTGTAAAGACTGACGCTCACACGCGGCTCCTGTGGGGTTTCACACCACTGTCTCACTGTCCACACAGCCACTTGTTAACAGTATGTATGATGTCATTGTTTGCAACATAATTAAAAATTCATCTGTAAAAATGCCTCCTCCTTTTGTTGGTTTGGTCAAATTTTCATAAAATCAGTTTGATTTCCTGCTGGGAGTGTTCAAATGTGAGCAAACAACCTGCACGAGTAACCATACATCATTCCCAAAACATTTGCTTTTCTTATCAAAGTCTTATATTCACATAGTCTCATGATTCTTACATTACATTTATTATTAATCTGATTTTAATATTTTCAGGAATAATTCTAATTCTATGTTATTTATCTGCTCTGCCTCTCCATGGTCCCTTCCACTGTCACTTGCAATAAATGTTTGGTACTTTCTGGTTTAGGGCATGATTCAGTCTGCTATTGCCCTGCCACCTTGCTCTGGCTGTGTTGCACTTCCTCCTTGCCCCATTTTACTAATGTAGTTTGCCCCTATTTCCCAGTATAAACTAACATCACATCTGTGGCTTTTTTTCCAGCCCACTGGATATCCTTCCACCCAGTTTCCTTAGAGAGGTCCCCGCCTTACTTGATTATTAATGATTCCATTCCCTCCGGATGTGTTCCTGACATTCAGCATGTTACTGTCCGGGATCCTTTAAAGAAACCTGCCCTTGATCCAACCGATCCGTCCAGTTGGATAAATCTCTAAAATTCCCCCCCCCCATTGCATCACGCCCTGTCCACTAGCCCAAGCTGCATGCTGGGACCCTGATGGCTCAGCCATACCCAGCCATACCCATCACTCGTACCCATCAGCCATACCCATCACTCGTACCCATCAGCCATACCCAGCCATACCCATCAGCCATACCCATCACTCGTACCCATCAGCCATACCCAGTCATACCCATCAGCCCATCAGCCATACCCAGCCATACCCAGCTATACCCAGCTATACCCATCAGCCATACCCAGCCATACCCAGCCATACCCATCACTCGTACCCATCAGCCATACCCATCCATACCCAGCTATACCCAGCCATACCCATCAGCCATACCCAGCCATACCCAGCCATACCCATCAGCCCATCAGCCATACCCATCACTCGTACCCATCAGCCATACCCAGCCATACCCAGCCATACCCAGCTATACCCATCAGCCATACCCAGCCATACCCATCAGCCATACCCATCACTCGTACCCATCAGCCATACCCAGCCATACCCATCAGCCATACCCAGCCATACCCAGCTATACCCAGCTATACCCATCAGCCATACCCAGCTATACCCATCAGCCATACCCAGCTATACCCATCAGCCATACCCAGCCATACCCATAAGCCATACCCATCAGCCATGCCCAGCCATACCCAGCTATACCCATCAGCCATACCCAGCCATACCCATCAGCCATACCCAGCCATACCCAGCCATACCCATCAGCCATACCCAGCCATACCCAGCTATACCCATCAGCCATACCCAGCCATACCCAGCCATACCCATCACTCGTACCCATCAGCCATACCCAGCCATACCCAGCTATACCCATCAGCCATACCCAGCCATACCCATCAGCCATACCCAGCCATACCCATCAGCCATACCCAGCCATACCCAGCTATACCCATCAGCCATACCCAGCCATACCCAGCCATACCCATCACTCGTACCCATCAGCCATACCCAGCCATACCCATCAGCCATACCCAGCCATACCCAGCCATACCCAGCTATACCCATCAGCCATACCCATCAGCTATACCCAGCTATACCCATCAGCCATACCCAGCCATACCCAGCTATACCCATCAGCCATACCCATCAGCTATACCCGAAAAAGGCCCTTCACTCGCCAAGCTCAGTGTGGAGAAAGGGTTGTAATATGAGAACAGTTGTCCCCAGCGCACTTTCTGAAACCTTTTGGTCTGCCAAGATGGTCACAGTGAGGGCAGAGCCCCGTTGAAGAAGAGTCATTGCACATGCTAAAAGGCCTTCCTGTACCTGAAAGAATTACAGGCCATTCAACCCAGAGTGTATCTACCTCCTTGGTAGGGAAACATTGCGAAAATCACACGCATTCTCTCAAGGAAAGACACCACCACCTCTCACCAAAATCATCTCCCTTCTACATGCACACACACGCTAACCTGCATTATTCTGGGCCCCATGCAGAGGGTTGTTACCTGTTACCTGGAATACCTGTCGGACAACTGCAGTGCCCTGTTCACCTGGGTCTCAGGGGTGTGCTGCTCACAGCAGACTGTAGAGCAGTAGAGCCCCTCACAGCAGACTGTAGAGCAGGTAGACCCCTCACAGCAGACTGTAGAGCAGTAGAGCCCCTCACAGCAGACTGTAGAGCAGTAGAGCCCCTCACAGCAGACTGTAGAGCAGTAGAGTCCCTCACAACAGACTGTAGAGCAGTAGAGCCCCTCACAGCAGACTGTAGAGCAGTAGAGCCCCTCACAACAGACTGTAGAGCAGTAGAGCCCCTCACAGCAGACTGTAGAGCAGTAGAGCCCCTCACAACAGACTGTAGAGCAGTAGACCCCTCACAACAGACTGTAGAGCAGTAGAGCACCTCACAGCAGACTGTAGAGCAGTAGAGCACCTCACAGCAGACTGTAGAGCAGTAGAGCCCCTCACAGTAGACTGTAGAGCAGTAGAGCCCCTCACAGCAGACTGTAGAGCAGGTAGACCCCTCACAACAGACTGTAGAGCAGTAGAGCCCCTCACAACAGACTGTAGAGCAGTAGAGCCCCTCACAGCAGACTGTAGAGCAGTAGACCCCTCACAACAGACTGTAGAGCAGTAGAGCCCCTCACAGCAGACTGTAGAGCAGTAGAGCCCCTCACAGCAGACTGTAGAGCAGTAGAGCACCTCACAGCAGACTGTAGAGCAGTAGAGCACCTCACAGCAGACTGTAGAGCAGTAGAGCCCCTCACAGCAGACTGTAGAGCAGTAGAGCCCCTCACAGCAGACTGTAGAGCAGTAGAGCCCCTCACAGCAGATAGTCGGAGCTGCAGAAAGCACACATGCAGGTGGTGGCTCATCAGCACAGCTGCAGAAACGGTCGCAGGCACATGACCAACCCAAGGACTTCCTGTTGAGTGCTTATGCGGGGGTTACCGTGCCAACCGAGCCCGGTCTCCTGGGTGACGGCATGCTGTCACAGACTGGCATCGGCACCATTTCAGCACTTCTCCGTGTGCACATTCTCGGTCCTGCCCATTTCATTCCTTTTCATGAAGTCGGCTGAAATATTTCAGCTCTGTATAGAAGCAGGAGTAGCTGAAGGTGCGGTCTGGCTTGAATGTAACATACACACACAGACACACACACACACATTCTCACAGACACACACACACACAGATTCTCACAGACACACACACACACACACACATACACAGAGACACACACACACAGATTCTCACACATGGGAGTAGTATGAACAGCTGCACCTGCATGTGTCTGATGCTGAAAGGGGGGGGGGCTTCCTGCCTGCTGTGTGGAGTAAGGGGGGGGGTAGAAGAAAGGAGGCGTGAAAGAGAGGCTCTCAAGAGGCAGGATACTCTCCCTGCCTGGATTACACACACGTGCACACACACACACAGACACACACATGCACACGCACACGCACACGCATGAGGCTGTGTGGAGAGGCAGCTCAGGGGTGACAGACCTGCTGGCTGTAGAGCTCTCTGAGGCCAGAGTGAGCGCACACATACACACACAGACACACACAGAGATGCACACGCACACACACACGCACACGCACACACGCACACACACACACTCACAGATGGAGCCCCCCAGTCTGGGCTGAAGGGGGGGGGGGGGCAAGTCTGCACTGGTTGGTCTACAGGCTGCTTTAACAGATACTTTTACACCAAACTACAGTTGAGCTCAGGACAAACTGAAGCAGACCCGTCTCTACCACCCCAGGGCCAGGGGCTTCTGCCCTACTGAACTGGCACTGTGCTGTACTGTCGCCCCTGGAGACACAGGGCGTGGGGGCTTTGTTATAGCACAGCACTTGGGTGAGCTTCCTGCAATAAAATGCTTTAATTGACCAGTTTGATTGACCGTCTTAACAAACGCTGTGTTTGCATCTGAATAGGTTGCAACCATAAAGCCAAAAGGGCAGCATGCAATCATCCACAGCAGTGGCCTCTGGGATAGGACCTGAGTCCTGTGAGTAGAGGAGACAGAAGGGAGGAAGAGGAGCTGAGCTGCTCTGTTCTCTGAGGAAGAGGAGCTGAGCTGGTACATTTACCCTATACTATCAGTGTGTGACTGTAAGTGCTTTACCTTGTGCTATCGGTGTGTGACTGTAACTGATTTACCCTGTGCTATCGGTGTGTGACTGTAACTGATTTACCCTGTGCTATCGGTGTGCGACTGTAACTGATTTACCCTGTGCTATCGGTGTGTGACTGTAACTGATTTACCCTGTGCTATCGGTGTGTGACTGTAACTGATTTACCCTGTGCTATCGGTGTGTGACTGTAAGTGCTTTACCCTGTGCTATCGGTGTGTGACTAACTGATTTACCCTGTGCTATCGGTGTGTGACTAACTGATTTACCCTGTGCTATCGGTGTGTGACTGTAACTGATTTACCCTGTGCTATCGCTGTGACTGTAACTGATTTACCCTGTGCTATCAGTGTGTGACTAACTGATTTACCCTGTGCTATCGGTGTGTGACTGTAACTGATTTACCCTGTGCTATCGGTGTGTGACTGTAACTGATTTACCCTGTGCTATCGGTGTGTGACTGTAACTGATTTACCCTGTGCTATCGGTGTGTGACTGTAACTGATTTACCCTGTGCTATCGGTGTGTGACTGTAAGTGATTTAGATGTAATTGTATTCGTATGCTTAACAGTGGAGCATTTTAATCCTTGCCATCATTTTAACATTTATGAAATATCATTTCCACATACAAACTGGAAGAAAAGTGTTCTGCTGCTCTGCTTTCGGCAGTCCACTCTGGCCCCGCCCCATACGTGATGTCAGCGCACCGTTTTCAGGGCACCTCTACGTCACCTAGATGTCAATCACATATCTAGTAGGAAAATTGTTGACATCCACAAATTTGTCCATTTACTTTTAATCGCCGGCACCTGATTAGTTAGATAATACTTTGTGCAAATGAGATGAACACACCTACTCTGCCCACCTCAGAAGGCTGAGATCATATTAACAGTGCCCATGTGTGCATGAGGTCATATTATCAGCACCTGTGTGTATGAGGTCATAATGTCAGTGCCTGTGTGTATGAGGTCATAATGTCAGTGCCTGTGTGTATATGAGGTCATTAATTCCCTGTTTGCCTGAATGTCTATCTCAGTTGCAGCCACTGAAACACTATACTTGGGTGCGTTCTGCTGGCTGTGGATATTAATGTGGATATAATCAGGTGATCATCAGGTGAAGGGGGGGCTGTATTATCGGGGGGGGGGGGGGGAAGACAGGAGGGACTGCAGGTGCAGGAGTGTTGGGGAGGGGGAGGGGGGCAGACGGATCTGTCATCCAGAGTTTTTTTCATTAATTGGCAGTAAATACCCCACTCCCCCGAGTACTTCCAACGCCATCCCCACCCCTCCAGAGACCAGCTGTCCCTGGATACAGAGAACCCTCCGCCCCCCCAAGCAAGCACATCCATGCCAGGACTCCTCCTGGGATGGGGGGTCGGGGGTGTTACTGATTAGAGCTGATTGCAGTTGCCACACCTGGGCCAGCGAGAGGGGTGTGTGAGGGGGGAGGCCTCCCCCGTGTGTTTACATTTAGAAACTGGGATTTCTGTTATTATTATTGAAACAAATACAGGCAACACTCATATGCAGTATATTGAATGAAAGTAACAATGACTGCAAAGAACATTAACATTACAGAGATTTAGCACCAGGGCACACAGAGAAGTGACATAAAGACCAATATTTATGTCATATCAGCCTTGCTGTTACAGAGGCGATTGTTACTTGTGCTTACAAACTTTTGCAGGAGCATTTTTACTTTAATTTGTTCTTTAGTACAATAAAACATGTGTGTTTAAAAACATGTGCAAAGGTATAGACATGTTTTTTTTTCTAATTTCTCAGCCTCATAATGGGTTCCATGACTGTCAATGGCACAACTCTGGCCCTCATATTGACAAATGAATTGCCTTTGCCAATAAAGGCAAAGGCAATCTAAAGCCTAGAAGCCGTTTGATATGGGTGGCACGGATGGTGCAGTGGGCAGCACTGGATAAGCAGGTTAAGATAATGGATAAGCAGGTTAAGATAATGGATGGATGGATGGATGACCTGATATGGATGTAAATACCCTCAAATTAAAGGTGACAGTCTGCACTTTAACTACATATTAATGTGCTGGGGTACAGAGCCAAAACAAGAACAAAGAATATGTTACCATCCAAATACCTATGGACTGCACTGTAAGGACATGAAATGGCAGATGCACCACAGATAGAGTTGTTAAGTCGGCTAATATGTGACTTTGTCTTTGGGCTTGTTTTTTCTGAAGTCGCTTTAAAAAATTGGGAAGCCGCGGGTTTGAACTTGTTTGGAAATGTAACAAAAGGCACCCTGTTTATTTTCATATTTACGATTAATATTGTTCAAGGACACTAGCGTGCTTCAAGTCTTCAACCCCCAGCCCGTGTGCAATTACAAAACCCTAGCTTTTGTTTGGCTTTTTTCTGATGGTGAGGTGCCTTATGTGTCTCACAGAAGCTGGTGATACCACCAGGCTGATTATGACGGTAGTCTACAGGTGGAGAAAGCATGAATAAAACAACTACATTTTTTAAGTTAAATGCCAAGCTAGGGGATGGAACCCCAAATGAGGAGGAGACAAAGGAGAAAGGAGGATACATGTTTTACTGTTGGGACGCACCCCCAGGCTTGTTCCGTGTCCTCATTCCTCTCCTGACATGGAGATCGATAGAGGTCCGCCATACCTAAGGACATTCCAACCTGTTAAATGTTCCTTGAAGGAGCTTGTGAAGGAGCTTGTGAAGGAGCTCGGCGTCAGAAACTAGGAGGCTCCAGGAAAAACGAGCGCATCCTTTGTGTGATGCGTGACGTCTCTCGCTCGCCCCCTCTCACTCGGCCTCTCTCACTCGCCCCCTCTCACTCGCCCCCTCTCGCTCGCCCCCTCTCGCTCGCCCCCTCTCGCTCGGCCCCTCTCACTCGCCCCCTCTCACTCGGCCTCTCTCACTCGCCCCCTCTCACTCGCCCCCTCTCACTCGCCCCCTCTCACTCGGCCTCTCTCACTCGGCCCCTCTCACTCGCCCCCTCTCACTCGGCTTCTCTCACTCGGCCTCTCTCACTCGGCCTCTCTCACTCGGCCTCTCTCGCTCGCCCCCTCTCGCTCGGCCTCTCTCGCTCGCCCCCTCTCGCTCGCCCCCTCTCGCTCGCCCCCTCTCACTCGCCCCCTCTCACTCGCCCCCTCTCACTCGGCCTCTCTCACTCGGCCCCTCTCACTCGCCCCCTCTCACTCGGCTTCTCTCACTCGGCCTCTCTCACTCGGCCTCTCTCACTCGCCCCCTCTCACTCGGCCTCTCTCACTCGGCCCCTCTCACTCGCCCCCTCTCACTCGGCCCCTCTCACTCGCCCCCTCTCACTCGGCCTCTCTCACTCGGCCTCTCTCACTCGGCCTCTCTCACTCGCCCCCTCTCGCTCGCCCCCTCTCGCTCGCCCCCTCTCGCTCGCCCCCTCTCGCTCGCCCCCTCTCGCTCGGCCTCTCTCACTCGGCCTCTCTCACTCGCCCCCTCTCACTCGCCCCCTCTCGCTCGCCCCCTCTCACTCGGCCTCTCTCACTCGCCCCCTCTCACTCGGCCTCTCTCACTCGCCCCCTCTCACTCGGCCTCTCTCACTCGCCCCCTCTCACTCGGCCCCTCTCACTCGCCCCCTCTCGCTCGGCCTCTCTCACTCGCCCCCTCTCACTCGCCCCCTCTCGCTCGCCCCCTCTCGCTCCCCCCTCTCACTCGGCCTCTCTCACTCGCCCCCTCTCGCTCGCCCCCTCTCACTCGGCCTCTCTCACTCGGCCTCTCTCACTCGCCCCCTCTCACTCGCCCCCTCTCGCTCGCCCCCTCTCACTCGGCCTCTCTCACTCGGCCTCTCTCACTCGCCCCCTCTCACTCGCCCCCTCTCGCTCGCCCCCTCTCACTCGGCCTCTCTCACTCGCCCCCTCTCACTCGGCCTCTCTCACTCGCCCCCTCTCACTCGGCCTCTCTCACTCGGCCCCTCTCACTCGGCCTCTCTCACTCGCCCCCTCTCACTCGGCCTCTCTCACTCGCCCCCTCTCACTCGGCCTCTCTCACTCGCCCCCTCTCACTCGGCCTCTCTCACTCGCCCCCTCTCGCTCGCCCCCTCTCACTCGGCCTCTCTCACTCATGCTGTGATTTCCTGCACTGCAGACCGGTTTCCAAGGAGACTAGACACTTTCCTATGTGATCTCAGTGTTTACGAGCGTACGCATTCATTAAGGGAATGAGCTATAGTGTGTTCATGACAATTTCTGGGTGTGAGTGTGTGTTTGTGCAAGGTTGTGTGTGTGTGTGTGTGTGTGTGTGTGTGTGTGTTTGGGTGTGTGTGTGACAGGATGTTCCAAAATACACATGCACGGCAGCAAAACCAGTTAGCCATGTACCCCCCCCCCCCCCATGTTCCAGCCAATCAGAGGATGGAGGAGGAACTCATATTGCACTGTAGCCCTATCTTAGTATGAGTCAGGGTATTAGTTGTCTGAGCTGAAACCAACCATTGAAGTGTACCATTTTGCTGGTTTTTAGACATACTTAAACAGTATAATATCAACATTTACAAAATTGTTTTGCAAATTCTAACCACAAGGTGGTGTTGTTTGTTTCATATTCTCAAAATTAACAGGGCAGAGGTAAAACAAACCTTTTTCACCTTCTATCTCTTTTCCTTTCTCCTTTTCCTGCTCCTAGCTCCACTCACCAAGAGAGGCTACAAAAAGAAGCACGAGGTGAAAGCAGAAAACATGAAAACATGAATCGAGTAGATGGAATGTCTTTGCTCCTTCAAACGTGAGTTTGAGGCCACGTCGGTTACAGGCTGATGAGGAGAGGTGGATCACACACATTTATGTCACACTTTCCAAACAAAATGGTTCCACAAAGGATGTGCTCATATTTTCTGGCTTAAAGGAAATTTCAGGATCCTCCTAACTTCTCCTGCTCCTAGAAGAAATATTAACAGGTTGGAATATCCTTAAAAGATGGCAGACCTCGATCGATTCCACGTCAGTCAACTTGAAAGGAAATATGAGCAGAAGAATAATACATTTGAAGAATGGAAAAGCAGAAGCTCTTTAAATGATCGTAGCTGCGTGTGATACAATGCGGAGAGCAGTGACCACCTGTTCCCGCGCTGCGTGTTGTGAAAGGAAAGCAAGCAGGCTTAAACACTTCAGTGAGGAAAACGTCAGAACCACAAAGCAATAGGATAGTGAGATATAGATTTATCTATTTAAAGCAAAGATAACACAAAATAAGTTCTTATTATTTTGGGCCCATTCAAATGTGCTCAAACTTAAGTCAATTCTTTGTTGTTCGGTAAAATGTTATAAATTTATCTTAAGCTCGGAATCATTTTCAGGAACAAGAGAAGCGAAATGGTGCAAGAAAAACTTGAAATGGATTCAGGCTCCGCACAGCGACGTCTTGTGCAACTACGGCACGCAAGCAACGTGGCTGGGCTGTGGCCGGGCTCCACATGCAAATCCATCTGTCCATGTGTACAGTCACCATGCCTTGTTGTTCTCCACGCTGATTGGCTGCTAGACATCACATGTTCCTTTTGAATGCAAATATACTGCCAGTTAAAACCCGGTGGAAGGATTTCTAAGCCTCGTGCCTCAGTTCTGTTCTGTTCTGTTCTGCTAACCAGTGGGAATTCGTTTCGGAATCAGTGCAGTTTTATTATCAGAGATATTGTTGATTCAACTCTACATTAAAATCCAGAGATATTAGAAACATTACTCCTGTAATAACCAATATACCATTCCCTTTACCCCTTTCACCAGTTCCCTTCATGATATTTATTTATTATATGCTGTATACACGTGCATCTAAAAAATATATATATAATATGGTGGAAAAGTTCATTTTTTCTGTAATTTAATTCAAAAAGTGAAACTTTCATATATTCTAGATTCATTACACATAAAGTGAAATCCAGTATCTCAAAATATTAGAATACTACATAAGGCCAATAAAATAAGGATTTATAATGCAGAAATATGGACCTTCTGAAATGTATTTCCATAGCAATACTTGGTGGGAAATACAGGGGAAGATATGTCAGAAGAATCATTGCACTAGGTTAATGCAGTGGTATGTGGGGGTAGAAGATATTTTTGAAGATTGTCAGGGTATTATTTTTCTCGATAGACAGGTGCGAAGACAGGTAGCTCAAGAAGATTATAATATTTGAGATTCTGTTTTGAAGGTGCACAAGCAACAGGGATGACTGCAGCCTTGAGAGGACTGTCAAGCAAAGACTTGGGGGAGCTTCACAAGGAGTGGACTGAGGCTGGTGTCAGTGCATCAAGAGCCACAAAACAGAATCTCAAATATTATAATATTTTGAGATACTGTTTCGCACCTGTATATGAGAAAAATAATACCTGACAATTTAAAAATATTTCTACCCACATAAACTGCATTAACTAGTGAACTGATTCATGTCCATATATACACCTGTATTTACACATATTGCTATGGAATACATTTCAAATGTGTTTATTTTATATAATAATATTGCTCTGTGTTGCAAATGTGCCTTTAAATTTTTTTAATCTGTGATTAATAAATGTAAAATATAATTTTCCACAAATATATAACATGATGTGATGATGATTATTCTTATAGCCAATTTTCTATACGGGTACTTATGGGCACGGGGGACAGCTACAACCCAGACATAATAATATTCATCCATCTTTTTTCTTCTGCTTGATATAACATTTTTTGAAATAAAAATCTCATTCTAAAAGCCTCAATGTGACTGGGTGCAGTGTATCGACACCTCAGCCCCTTGTCACAGGAGTTCCCCAGGGCTCAGTCCTAGGCCTGCTTCTTTTTTCTCTTTACACTCGTTCCCTTGGCCCTGTGATCACTGCAGATGGGCTATCCTACCACTGCTATGCGGATGATACCCAACTCTTCATCTCGTTCCCACCATCTGATACACAGGTTTCTGCCCGTATCTCTGCTTGCCCGAGTGACATCCAGAGCTGGATGGATAACCACTATCTAAAGCTCAACCCAGGCAAGACTGAAATGTATAATACCTCTCCCCTTCTGAGAACATTGCGGCGGTGACCCGGTCATGCAGGTTCTTCCTATACAACATACGGAGAATCAGACCCTTTCTCACCCCCTACTCGACCCAGCTCCTGGTCCAAGCAATGGTTCTGTTATTCCTGGACTACTGCAATTCCCTCTTCGCTGGCCTCCCAGCGTCCGCCATCAGACCCCTCCAACTTATCCAGAATGCAGCAGCTCGTCTGGTCTTCAACCTTCCCAAATACTCACACGTCACCCCCCTGCTTATTTCCCTCCACTGGCTGCCTGTCATGGCTTGCATCCAATTCAAAACATTGATGCTAGCCTTCCAAGCAGTTAAGGGGTCTTCCCCAGCTTACCTACAAAAAATCATCAGACCCTACACCCCTGCCAGACCTCTTTGTTCAGCCTCCACAGGCCGCTTGGCACCTCCCCCTCTCCGAACCTCCACCTCACGCTCACGACTACTGTCTGTTCTGGCTCCACGGTGGTGGAATGAACTCCCTGTTGAGGTCAGAACTGTACAATCTCTCCCCACCTTCAAACGCAAACTGAAGACGCACCTCTTCAAGCAGCACCTCTCCCCATCTGTCCCTACCTCCCTGTGATCCTTAATTGTTGTCTTTGTGATTTACTTTGTGTTTTGGTATTTGTAGTTGGCTAGGTAAGCAGTATTTGGATAGTTAAGTTTGGTCACTTTTTGCTTTGTTGTTTGTTCATTTGTTGTTTAAAAAAAAATATAAAAAAAATAGGCCCTGGTCCTTATCTTTGTTGTACGGGTAGCAATTGAAATTGTACTTCCCTCTAGGGTCTTTCTGCGCACTTAGCCCTGGTTATGGGTATGCACTTTGTTGTACGTCGCTCTGGATAAGAGCGTCTGCCAAATGCCAATAATGTAATGTAATGCAGTGTGAGGCTACACAATGTCTCAAATTAAACGTTACAATCAAAACAGTAACAGTAGCCTATATTATATATCTTCAGGATACAATAATTACTACAATGTGTGATATATAGTCAGTTAATAATAATTACTAGATTTCTGAGTTCCAGTCTTTTAAATGAGACCAGGAAAGGACATCATTGCGTTATATTCCATTCCATCCAAAGTCCCGAATTGACGTTCATTTTCCGTATTTTACCCGGGTGTAGTGTTGGGGAGGGACCGTAGAATATGGGCGGAGTTGAACCGTCTGGCTGTTGCCGTGTTGTGTTTTCTGTTACTCCGCATCGCCATCTTGTTCTCACCCTTTTACGTGTGTAGAAGGCTTCTTACGAGAGGGATCCGGTTCCGTTTTCCTACTTTCTGTATGTTGGAAAGGGGATCCCGCGAGTCTACAATAAAGACGACATCTCAGTAAATATCGGTACTAGTTGCTAACAGGACCAAGGTAACGGTGTAGTAGAGAGATGAGCATCGAGACACTTTTAGAAGCAGCCAAGTTTTTGGAATGGCAAGCCCTGCAACAACAGAAAACACGTGGTAAGGGAGGGGGCTGGGGGCACGGAGGGAGGGGGCGGTAATGTAAGGACTGTTGGAAACGAAGTATCATATTAAAGCTAGTTAGTTACGTTTTTATTTGTCCGTTGAAACGGGTGTGATATTAAAATGGCACATTGTTCTGCTTGCAGCAAATATGAAGAAGACATAAAGCCAACGTTAACTTAAAGTGAATTGTGCAAATACGTATCCATAGTAAAATTATGAAGTTGTATATATTATCTGACCGCTTTCATGCGAATCCCTCGAGGGTATTTAGACTGCGTCTTCGAGTCGAGATAACCAGTTCATCGACTGCAGAATGATCTCCGAATCTGATCCATAGCTACTGTTGCTTTGACGTGCGAGTCATTTTCCATGATTAGTTTGTCTCGCGCCACACATTGTTTAAGAATATTGGAATACGTTCGCAGGATGTGTACGTGGTGGTGTTTCCTGTCTTGTTTGCGTGTCAAATATGCTTCGTACTTTTAGGCGAATGGAACTGTTCAGCATTTTCAATGTGCATGGTTTCTTGTTGGTCATTTTAGAATTTATGGCAGAGCTAGTGTTCTTCGACGATCTTTAACGATTTCATATAATCTTTCATTTCCGCCCCGATGTTACTAGGTAGGCTATAAGTAGGCTATAAAAGGGAAGTTGTTCGCTAAATAGTAGCTAATTCGACTCTTTAAATATGCTACATTAGGCCGATTTAATTCGTCCCATATAACGTTTTTAGGGTTAAAAGGAATAGCTAGTAGCTTTGAATTTAAAGGGCGGCGGCAAACATGAGAGGTGGCCGAGTTCTCTTTACATAATGACCTGACATAGCCGGGTATCATATGACGCACGATTTCAGCCTACTTCCCCATTGCTGTATTAACTCCTCCTCGCGTTTACCAGTTCCACTGACGTGCTGATATTAGATTGCGGGTAGAATTATATTTTTACAAATATAATTTATTTATATTATTTATATAATAGGCTTTCCGTTCAAAAGATATATGCGCTATACGTGTACATCGCCACATCCCAAAAAGGGCTGGGTAGTCGTGCGCCGGTGACGTGTCCGGGTTCCCTCCTCCGAGCAGAGACCGCGTGCTTAAAGCCCCTCCCATTTGGACCTCGTGCTCGCCGACCACGCCCGCCAGACTCCGGTGTTGTTCTGTCCGCTCGCAGTTGGGCTGGTCATGCTTGCGGAGAAACTAGGGCATTGTACCCCCCACCCCCACGCTGCTCGTGTACACGGGTTACACAACACAGTCCTCTAAAGGCAGGAACTGGGAGGGGATTTCTGCGCTGCTCCAGGTTTTATGAGAAATGAAAGGGCGCCGTTCACGAGGCTGCTTTGTGCGCAGTAGCCTACATCTCTCCACAAAGCAACGGACAAAAAAAATAGCAGGATTATTATTTCCCATCTGGTAGAGGAACAGTCTTGTTCTCCAAACTAATTATTTATTAAGCATGAGTTTATTGATAATATTATTTGCTATACTATATAAAACACCCCACCATCTCCATAATCCTTCTTTGTCTTCCAACACCACAGATTACCTGTAGCCTTTACTGTTTTAATTATTTTTGTGGTGTTTCTGGGAAGATTGAGTTGAGATTGAGTGTTTTTCAGCACATCGACTTGACCCAGAAACAGTGCTCCTTACTTACACAGACTATACAAAGCCCAGAAACACTACTCCTTACTTACACAGACTATCAAAGCCTAGAAACAGTGCTCCTTACTTACACAGACTATCAAAGCCCAGAAACACTACTCCTTACTTACACAGACTATCAAAGCCTAGAAACAGTGCTCCTTACTTACACAGACTATCAAAGCCCAGAAACACTACTCCTTACTTACACAGACTATCAAAGCCTAGAAACAGTGCTCCTTACTTACACAGACTATCAAAGCCTAGAAACAGTGCTCCTTACTTACACAGACTATCAAAGCCCAGAAACACTACTCCTTACTTACACAGACTATCAAAGCCCAGAAACACTACTCCTTACTTACACAGACTATCAAAGCCCAGAAACACTACTCCTTACTTACACAGACTATCAAAGCCCAGAAACACTACTCCTTATTTACACAGACTATACAAAGCGTAGAAACAGTGCTGTCGCCATGGTTCTGAGGTCCGGTTCTGAGCAGCTGAGGTTCCTCCTGGATCTGGGTTATGCTGTATCAGACAATGCAACCTGAGGGTGAAGATTATGGTTACTATATGAAGGCTGGGAACTCGATAGGACATAGGGGCCCCAAATCTTTTCTTCACCGATTTAACCGATTTAACGTTTTCAGAAAACTTTTTTATTATACAAATTCTCTTGGAAGAGTGACTTGGAACTCCTTTTAGGTTGTATAACTCCACTTAACAGTGTAAATTCCATTTTATTGCCCTTGTAATGTGCCCATCTGAACTGTTGTGCCTTTTACCGATCCTTTAATATATAATAATGTATTTTTAGATAAATTCTCTGTTTCGATTGCAAGGTTGGTGTTTGTATTCACACTCAAATAGTCAGTCGCTGATGGAATCTTGAGGCAGCCTGTAGCCCAGTGGCTAAGGTGCTTGACTGTCTGGGACCTGAAAAGTTGGTGGTTCAATTGTATGCCCAGGGTATCCACAATTAGATCAGTGCAGCTATTGGGCCCTTACCTCACATTGGCCCCTGCTTAGTCTAATGAACTCTTAAGTCACTTTGGATAAAAGCATCAGCTAAATAACTCATTTATGTAATATATGTTTATCAATGCTAAAGCCGCTCTCGGATGTAGTTTCAGTGCTGCTCCAGTATCATACTCTCTGATTGGCTATTGTTCCAGTGCTTCTCCAGTATCGTACTCTCTCATTGGCTGCAGTTTCAGTGCTACTCCAGTATGGGACGGGGGAATTGAGAACTCAGCTGACATGTTTTTATGTTTCTGAGTGAGGTTTAAGAAATCATCCCTGGTATTTCATAAGACCGACTGGTGTGTTTTTATTATCACTAAAAATGAGCTTGGGTGGTTGTTATGGTTACGGTTATTATTACATTACATTAATGGCATTTGGCAGATGCTCTTGTCCAGTGCGATGTGCAGTTGATTGGACTAAGCAGGAGACAATCCTCTCCTGGAGAAATGCAGGGTTAAGGGCCTTGCTCAAGGGCCCAACGGCTGTGCGGATCTTATTGTGGCTACACCGGGGATTGAACCACCGACCTTGCGGGTCACAGTCATGTACCTTAACCACTAGGCTATAGGCTGTCCCAGTCATGTACCTTAACCACTACACTACAGGCTGCCCCAGTCATGTACCATAACCACTACACGACAGGCTGCCCCAGTCATGTACCTTAGCCACTAGGCTACAGCCTGCCCCAGTCATGTCCCTTAACCACTACACTACAGGCTGCCCCAGTCATGTCCCTTAACCACTACACTACAGGTTGCCCCAGTCATGTCCCTTAACCACTAAACTACAGGCTGCCCCAGTCATGTACCTTAGCCACTAGGCTACAGGCTGCCCCAGTCATGTACCTTAGCCACTAGGCTACAGGCTGCCCCAGTCATGTCCCTTAACCACTACACTACAGGCTGCCCCTGTCATGTACCTTAGCCACTACGCTACAGGCTCCCCCAGTCATGTACCTTAACCACTACGCTACAGGCTGTCCCAGTCATGTACCTTAGCCACTAGGCTACAGGCTGCCCCAGTCATGTACCTTAACCACTACGCTACAGGCTGTCCCAGTCATGTACCTTAGCCACTAGGCTACAGGCTGTCCCAGTCATGTACCTTAACCACTACGCTACAGGCCGCCCCTGCAGTGTATGGGGTCCATTATGGGGTCGCACTTCCTTAGGTTGCGAGGCGGTTCAGTTCTTTTTGGTTTGTTCATCTTCTGTCCTCCCTTGCAGAGGACCTGTTAGGTTTGCTTGTTGCACGTCACAAATTTCATCAGGAAGTCCGTCCCTTGAGGGAAGTCAGCATCTGTTTAAAGAAAAAAAAAGAAATCAAACCCAGCCAGTGATTTAAACTGCCATTTAAAATCATACCCAGCCTATGATTTAAACTGCCATTTAAAATCCAACCCAGCCTATGATTTAAACTGCCATTTAAAATCAAACCCAGCTGGTGATTTAAATGAGCTAACACTGCTGTGAATGAAGGATAAGCAGGGTAAGATAATGGATGGATGGATGCTGTGAATGATGTACATCACAGGGCTTCCACAACAAGGTTTTCCACGCATGTACTTCTGACTGCAGCCCACAAAGTCTACGAACCGTGAACATACTTACAGCTTGTACAAAATTAAAAAATGCATAATCCTTTCATCTTTAATGGCTAATAGCAGTTTACATGCATGAATGTAGCTCAAAATAGCCATGAGTGTTGTAATTGTGCAATGGGTCATCACAGGTGGGCTAACCACTTAGCTGTTAGCAGTTTTTTTTTTTATTACACTGAACTGTTTTAGATTATAAAAATGGGTGATTTTTTAAATGTACAAGCAAATGTCCAAATGTCATGCATTGTTTTCAAGAAATTGGCAAAACCCCATACATTTCTCCCAAAGCCTGACTTATGTTTTTGTCTTGAAAATGCTAACAATTCTGAAGGAAACGATGAAACAACTTCTGAGGCCTATACATGCTAATGAAATGGTGCACACTAAATAGTATGCACTACCTACTATGTAGTGAAGTAGGGGGCATTTCAGATATGGCCCACTTGGGTCCAGTGATGTCACACTAAAAGTTGTGGTGCTGTGATGGCATAGTTGGAGTTGTGGTGCTGTGATGTCATAGTTGGAGTTGTGGTGCTGTGATGTCACCTTCTGATGTGGACCCTGTTTCTTGGCAGAGGAGGAAGAGCTGCGACTCACTCAGGGGGTGGAGCAGAAGCCGGCCGAAGTCACCTCATTGGTACAGCCAGTAGGGGTTAACCATGTGACCTGGCCTGGGAAGTTCTGCCCAGAGCCCTGCCCCAGCCCTCTCCCGCCCCCTGCTGTGCCTCCCCCAGTGCCCATCACAGTCATACCCATCCCCGTGCTGTCAGCTAGCCCCAAACTCCTGCCCCCTCTTCCAGGCACTGCCCTGGCCCCTTCCACTGAGCCCCGACCCAGCCCCCCTCCGGCCCCCCCCCCGCAGCACCAGGTCCTACCCCTGCTGGCTCCTCAGGGGCAGGGTGAGTGTCCATCACTGCCTCAGGCCCTCAATCCCACTACTCCCAACCACCAGCTGTACCCCAGCCCCACCCCCCCAGCCTCCCAGCATGCTCCTCTTCTCCAGGCTCCGCCCAGCCCTGCCCTCCGGCCCCTGGCCATGGATGACCGCAATTTGGACGCCAAGAAGAGGCCAGGGGGGTGAGTGACTTCTGAGCTCTGGTCACATGACTGAGTGACAAGGCATAATTCTTGTATAGTAACTAACAGCAGATCTGATAGCGTAGTGGTTAAGGTACATGACTGGGAGCCACAACGTCAGTGGTTCGAATCCCGGTCGAGCCACAGTAAAAATGACCCGCACAGCCGTTGGGCCCTTGAGCAAGGCCCTTAACCCCACATTGCTCCCCGGGCGCTGCACTGTGGCTGCCCACTGCTCCTAGGTAACTAGGATGGGTCAAATGCAGAGGACAAATTACCCCACGGGGTTCAATAAAAGTGTATCGTATCGTATCGATATGTGGCAGTTTGAGGCAGTCTTTATCTTACTAGACCAAGCGTGTATGCTGTCATGCTGCGGCCTTAGCTTGTGATCTCTCACGCCTTGGCCTTAGCGTGTGCTCTCATGCTCTGGCCTTAGCATGTGCTCTCATGCTCTGGCCTTAGTGTGTGCCCTCATGCTCTGGCCTTAGCATGTGCCCTCATGCTCTGGCCTTAGCGTGTGCTCTCATGCTCTGGCCTTAGTGTGTGCCCTCATGCTCTGGCCTTAGCATGTGCCCTCATGCTCTGGCCTTAGCGTGTGCTCTCATGCTCTGGCCTTAGCGTGTGCCCTCATGCTCTGGCCTTAGCGTGTGCTCTCTCATGCTCTGGCCTTAGCGTGTGCCCTCATGCTCTGGCCTTAGCGTGTGCTCTCTCATGCTCTGGCCTTAGCTTGTGCCCTCATGCTCTGGCCTTAGGGTGTGCCCTCATGCTCTGGCCTTAGCGTGTGCTCTCGCATGCTCTGGCCTTAGCGTGTGCTCTCTCATGCCCTGGCCTTAGCATGTGCTCTCTCATGCTCTGGCCTCAGCGTGTGCTCTCTCATGCTTTGGCCTTAGCGTGTGCTCTCTCATGCTCTGGCCTTAGCATGCGGAGTGTGTTGGGCTTGGGTCTGGAACTCATACCCTGATGGTGTGGTTCTCTGTTTCCAGGGCCGGTACCAGAGAGGTTCACAACAAGTTGGAGAAAAACCGGTAGGTCTGTCAGCCTCTGCAGTTCACACACCTGCATCTGTGTCTGTGGTGGTTCTACAGCCTGAGGACAGATATTAATAACACAGACGGCATATTGGCCTCCAGCCCAGCTGTAGGGAGTGTGGTCATGTCTGTCTGCTGATGCTGATGCTGATGCTGTGCTGTGCTGTGCTGATGCTGATGCTGTGCTGATGCTGTGCTGATGCTGTGCTGATGCTGATGCTGATGCTGTGCTGATGCTGTGCTGATGCTGATGCTGATGCTGTGCTGATGCTGTGCTGTGCTGATGCTGATGCTGATGCTGATGCTGTGCTGTGCTGTGCTGATGCTGTGCTGATGCTGTGCTGATGCTGTGCTGTGCTGTGCTGATGCTGTGCTGATGCTGATGCTGTGCTGTGCTGATGCTGTGCTTATTTGAGTTTCTTCAGATGTCACTGATGGTTATACAATGAACCTCTGAAGCTGCTGTTATGGTCTGTCAAAATCAGTGATGACAAATAAAATGATTTATTTTTCAATTGTGAGAACAATAAAAAGCATTATTGAAGAGTGTCTATGGATATAGGCAGTTGATTTTAGCAGTGTGTAATACGGTGTATGCAGGTATAAGCATCGGAGATGTGCCTGGGTATAAGCTAGTGTTGAAGGGTATGTAATTGTGTAAGTGGCTATATTTTGGTATATGTGGGTGGAGGAGGATCTCTGTGGGTTTACGTAGACGCAGAAGGGTGTGTGTAGGTGTAGAACCATGTATGAGGGTGTATGCAGGTGTATGCTAGTGTAGAAGGGTGTATACTTGTGTAAGTGGGTATTTGTGGGTGCAGAAGTGTGTATGTGTGATGAATTGTGGACCATATATGTCTATATAAGGTCCCACAATTCACACTGCATGTCAGAACAAAAACTAAGCCATGAAGTCTAAGTAATTCTCTGTAGACCTCCGCGATAAAATTGTGGTGAGGCATAGATGGGTATGAAACCATTTCTAATGCTTTGAGTGTTCCCAGGAACACAGTGGCCTCAATAATTGGTGGCCTGTAGCGTAGTGGTTAAGGTAAATGACTGGTAGTTCAAATCCCGGTTTAGCCAACATAACATCCGCACAGCCGTTGGGCCCTTGAGCAAGGCCCTTAACCCTGCATTGCTCCAAGGGAGGATTGTCTCCTGCTTAGTCTAATCAACTGTACATCGCTCTGGATAAGAGCGTCTGCCAAATGCCAAGAATGGAATGTAATGGAATGGAATGTAATGTAATCCACCAGGATTCTTCCTAGAGTTGACTGTCTGGCCAAACTGAGTAAGAAGGTCAAGGAGCTGACCAAGAACTCACGATCATTCTAACAGAGCTGCGGAAGTCCTCTGCAGAGATGGGAGAACCTGCCAGAAGGACGACCATCTCAGCAGCACTCCATCAATCAGGTCTTTATGGTAGAGGCTAGATGGAAGCCACTCTTGAGTGAAAGGCATATGACAAGGTTTGGAGTTTACCAAGGACTCTGGTCTAATGAGACAAACATTGAACTTTGGGCAGAACTCCATGCACTATGTCTGGCGAACACCAGGCACTGCACATCACTTGGCTAATACCATCCCTATGATGAAGCTTGGTGGTGGCAGCATCATGCTATGGGGGTGCTTCTCAGTAGCAGGATCAGGGAGACTGGTTAGAATTGAGGAAAGGATGAATGCAGCCAAATACAGAGAAAACCTGCTCCAGAGTGCACGCAACCTCAGTTCATCTTTCAGCAAGACAATGACCTGAAGAATACAGCCAAGACAATACTGGAGTGGCTTCAGGACAAGTCTCTGACTGTCTGTCCTTGAGTGGCCCCACCAAAGCCCAGACTTAAACCCCATAGAACCTCTGTGGAGAGACCTGAAGATGGCAGTTCACAGTCACTTCCCATCCAGTCTGACGGAGCTTAAGAGGATCTGCCAGGAAGAATGGGATAAACTGCCCAAATCCAGGTGTGAAAATCTTGTAGAGACTTACCCAAGAAGACTCGAAGCTCTAATTGCTGGCAATGGGGCTTCTACAAAGTATTAAATTAAGGGTCTGAATACTTATGTAAATGTGAGATTTCAATTCAAAAATGTCTAAAACATGTTTTCACTTTGTCATTATGAGTGTAGATCGGCAGTGTTATACATTTAAAATTAAATCTACAACACAAAGTGCAAAAAGTGAAGGGGTCTGAATACCTTCTGAAGCCACTGTATGTAGACGTAGATCCAACCTATTGTTGTCTCCATTTATGGCAAAAATCTTAGGTTCCGGCTCTACAGCATTGCAGTTAGATAAGAATAATAGTAAGAAAATAAATAAATAATAATATGTGCGAAAGTGATAAGTGCGGAGAAGATAATTCAGTTCAAATGTTCATAAATCTAATGGCCTGGTGGAAAAAGCTTTCGGAGCCAGTTGGTGTCTGTTGGCCTTAATGCTGTGGGCCTTAATGCTGTGGTATTACTTTGCAGAAACAGTCCATAGTTCAGGAGGCCGTGGTCCCCAGTAATCTTTTGGGCCCACCTTACACACCTCCTGCTGTAGATATTCTGGAGGGAGGGAAACTCAAAATAATGTTGTTGCCCTTGACTAGGAGCGATTTTGCCTTTAGCTGATTCAGGCAGTTCATTTATCCAAGAAGTCTTTGGACGTGTGAGAGGCCGGGATTCAAACCCCATCTGACACACCTCTGCAGATCTGCTAACCACAACGTGATTGAGGACAGTACAATTCCCATACCTGAAACATCCAGTCTGTATGCTCTTGGTGGTACGTCTGTAGCCCTGATGATATAGGGATGTTGTTGAGCATTTCTCACCATGTGGCCTGTGTGTTCGGCCGGGTGAGGTCATTGGTGAAGTGTTCTATGTAATGCAGTCCCATTGCTGGCGATTGGGGTGAGCCATCCCTCTTCCTTGCTGTAGTTCACAGTCAGCTCCTTGGTCTTGTCGACCTTGAGAGAGAGGCTGTTTTCCTGGCACCACTGTACCAGGGTGTTGCCCTCTGCTCTGTACGTGGACCAGGCGATCAGGCCTGTGATCAGCGCTGTGCCATCAGTGCACTTAATCACCAGGCTGGAGCTCTGTGTGGCCACACTGGCGTGCGGGGAGTGGAGCCGGGGGCTGGAGGCTCAGCCCTGGGGGGCTCCTGTGTTGAGGGTCAGAGGGCAGAGGTGGACAGAGCCCCTACAGGGACAATCCCTCCCAAAATATGTTTGGCCCATGCACAGTCATTCCTCTCTTACACACTGGAGTAAATGCTTTATATAGATAGATACTTTATTCATCCCGTGGGAAATTTTAGATTCATCCCGAGGGAAATTTTATATGTATTAATGAAATATCTTTTGTTAGTTATTGGCAAAGATTGCTAGGCTTTTCTATTTATCTCTTATATGCTTGCAATCTATCTCTCGCTAGCTAGCTTGTCAGATGGACTGCGAGTAATCTATCCATCTATGTATCTGTCTAGCAAGAGAGAGAGAGATAGAGCTAGCTAAATATATATTTTGTGAGATCCCGCAAAAGTACTTTCCTTTTTCTTCCTCACCAATGTCCCTTCAGGGGCTCTAAGGTGAACAACCATATTAAAGCAGTTTAGTGTTGATGGGTCTGGTTTCAGAGTTTCAGACAGGAACAGAAGTGTTATGAATCCTGTTATGAAGTGAGACCCACTGCAGTGCATGATGGGAGTTGAGTCCATGCTGTGTGCTTCGGCAGGCGAGCGCATCTGAAGGAGTGCTTTGAAACCCTGAAGAAGACCGTCCCCGCGGTGGACGAGAAGAAGACGTCCAACCTGAGCGTGCTGCGAAGCGCGCTGCGCTACATCCAGGTGAGCCTCCGTCTCCCGGGAGACGCGCCGCATTCCGTATCCCAGCACGCACCATCACCAGTGACGATGAGCGCCACCGTACCGCTGTGGATGTTATCTGGAGTGATCGGGTCCAGCTGCCAGGTGGTTTGGCCTGCTGCATGAGGTCTGGTCAGATTGCTCTCAGGTCCCTGTGTATGTCTTCAGCTTTTTGCATATTTTACATGAGCTTTGTAGTTTGTAGTATGTAGTTTGTAGTATGTAGTTTGTATTTTGTAGTTTGTGCTTGTGTGCGTGGTGTTTGACAGTGTGCACTTTAACCTCACATTTATGGTTTCATTTCAAATAAGCTGGACAACAGAGCCAAAAGGTCATAAATAGTTGGAACTGTCCAAATGCATACGGGCTGCGCTGTATGCGTCTGTGTGTGTATGTTATGCGGGTGTATAGTGGAAGGGTAGGGTGTCTGTGGAAAGTAGGGCAGTGGGGTGTGGTGGGGGGTGACTGCAGGGGGGGGACTGGATGTCACGCGATCCCCCCAGCCCCCCCCCCCCCCCCCCAACACCAACACGGAAGTAGCATGATGTTGGCATGTCACGTTAAGCACCCTCTGTCCTACCCGTCTAGTGCTTAAGTTATACCAGAAGATGAGGTGTGCGAGTAAGACCATTTTTCCATTAAATTAGGAAAAACATTGTGTCCGTAATCATTAGTTCATTCGTTTAAGAAGGGATGAAGGTTATTTGAGGTTGTTTATTATTTTCATCTTTATTTTAAGCTTGTTGCTGTGAATACAGACATTACATTTGAACATTGTTTCAAAACCTGCTAACTCAAGGGTTGGCCTGGAGTTCCAAGGGTAAGAAATGCCACAAGGAACACACTTGCACATTAAGAGTTACTGTATGCATGTACAATAGAGTTCATTTGCACCCTTACACACTAGTCCCAAATGACTGATATATACCTTTTTGTATTAACACATGCAGGATATATTGCGACGTCCTCCCTCTTATCGTTTTCCATTGCACAAAATTGAATTAGAATCTACTCTAATCCACCTCTAGCAAATGAATTGGTCTAGTGTTATTACAATAAATATAAGACTTTTGCACAGTATTGTAATTTCAGAGGTTTCTGTATGGGGCAACAGTGATATTTCCCCCGTGTTGATATTCACCAGTGTGTGTGAGAGGTGCCGTGTTTGTAGAACAGGAAGTGATGTAGAACAGGAAGTGATGGCGTTTGTACTTGGGCTACTATTGTTCCATTTCCTGGAGGCCAATCTGAATCAGTCAGCTCTTCTACCTCATTGTGTTTGAAAGTTGTTGTTTTTTTTTAAAAGCTTATTGAAGTTCTGTTTGCCCATCTTTGGAGCTCTTCTGTGTGTTTTCTCTCCTCCTCCTTTTCTCCCTAACCCATAAAACCCAGGGTTTTTTGTAAGAATCCCCCGTGTTAAATAACCCTCATCAAAAATAAACAATCAATAAACCCCAAACCCCATTCTCTCCAAAACTAACGGTCCAGACATAGTTTCAAGCATAAAATAATGAGCACATTTGTACCACATTTGTACCATTTGTGTGCTAAAATGTTAATGTACCAAAATGAGCAACTGCTCTAATCCTACAGGAGTCTCAAATACAGGACATACTCTTTCGGAAAAACAACAAAGAAATCCAGAAATGTATTCACGTAGGGTTGTATGTAGTACGTAGGGTTGTATACAGTAAGTTGGGTTGTGTGTAGTAAGTTGGGTTGTGTGTAGTAAGTTTGGTTGTGTGCAGTAAGTTTGGTTGTGTGCAGTAAGTTGGGTTGTGTGCAGTAAGTTTGGTTGTGTGCAGTAAGTTTGGTTGTGTGTAGTAAGTTGGGTTGTGTGTAGTAAGTTGGGTTGTGTGTAGTAAGTTGGGTTGTGTGTAGTATGTAGGGTTGTGTGTAGTAAGTTGGGTTATGTGTAGTATGTAGGGTTGTTTGTAGTAAGTAGGGTTGTGTGTAGTATGTAGGGTTGTATACAGTAAGTTGGGTTGTGTGTAGTATGTAGTGTTGTGTGTAGTATGTAGGGTTGTGTGTACTATGTAGGGTTGTGTGTAGTAAGTTGGGTTGTGTGTAGTATGTAGGGTTTTGTGTAGTAAGTTGGGTTGTGTGTAGTAAGTTGGGTTGTGTGTAGTATGTAGGGTTGTGTGTAGTACGTAGGGTTGTGTGTAGTAAGTAGGGTTGTGTGTAGTAAGTTGGGTTGTGTGTAGTATGTAGGGTTGTGTAGTAAGTTGGGTTGTGTGTAGTAAGTAGGGTTGTGTGTAGTAAGTTGGGTTGTGTGTAGTATGTAGGGATTTGTGTATTAAGTTGGGTTGTGTGTAGTATGTAGGGTTGTGTGTAGTAAGTAGGGTTGTGTGTAGAAAGTTGGGCTGTGTAGTATGTAGGGTTGCGTGTAGTATGTTGGGTTGTGTGTAGTAAGTAGGGTTGTGTGTAGTATGTAGGGTTGTGTGTAGTAAGTTGGGTTTTGTGTAGTATGTAGGGTTGTGTGTAGTAAGTAGGGTTGTGTGTAGTAAGTTGGGTTGTGTGTAGTATGTCGGGTTGTGTGTAGTAAGTAGGGTTGTGTGTAGTATGTAGGGTTGTGTGTAGTAAGTAGGGTTGTGTGTAGTAAGTAGGGTTGTGTGTAGTATGTAGGGTCGTGTGGAGTAAGTAGGGTTGTGTGTAGTATGTAGGGTTGTGTGTAGTATGTAGGGATTTGTGTAGTAAGTTGGGTTGTGTGTAGTATGTAGGGTTGTGTGTAGTTTGTAGGGTTGTGTGTAGAAAGTTGGGCTGTGTGTAGTATGTAGGGTTGCGTGTAGTATGTTGGGTTGTGTGTAGTAAGTAGGGTTGTGTGTAGTAAGTTGGGTTGTGTGTAGTATGTAGGGATTTGTGTAGTATGTAGGGTTGTGTGTAGTAAGTAGGGTTGTGTGTAGTATGTAGGGTTGTGTGTAGTAAGTTGGGTTGTATGTAGGATGTAGGGTTGTGTGTAGTAAGTAGGGTTGTGTGTAGTAAGTTGGGTTGTGTGTAGTATGTAGGGTTGTGTGTAGTATGTAGGGTTGTGTGTAGTATGTTGGGTTGTGTGTAGTATGTTGGGTTGTGTGTAGTAAGTTGGGTTGTGTGTAGTAAGTTGAGCTGTGTGTAGTATGTAGGGTTGTGTGTAGTAAGTAGGGTTGTGTGTAGTAAGTAGGGTTGTGTGTAGAAAGTTGGGCTGTGTGTAGTATGTAGGGTTGCGTGTAGTATGTTGGGTTGTGTGTAGTAAGTTGGGTTGTGTGTAGTATGTCGGGTTGTGTGTAGTATGTAGGGATTTGTGTAGTATGTAGGGTTGTGTGTAGTAAGTAGGGTTGTGTGTAGTATGTAGGGTTGTGTGTAGTAAGTTGGGTTGTATGTAGGATGTAGGGTTGTGTGTAGTAAGTAGGGTTGTGTGTAGTAAGTTGGGTTGTGTGTAGTTGTCGTGTCTAGGAAACGACAGAGTCCAAATCTTCAATTTGTCGAAAAACATCTTCGCGAGGGAAAAGACGACACCAGGCAGCAAGATCTTCAGGAAAATCAGACTTTATTAGCACACGTGCATAAAGCCGGATCAGCTCTCCAGAACTGAACCCCGACTGGCATTTGTACACCCATTTTATACACAGTTACTCCACCTACAACTCCTCCTCAAACCGCATTCTGGCAAATCACCCACACTTTTCTTATTGTAACTCCTCCCAACGCTCCTCCCACAACGTCATTGTGGCAAATTGCCAACGGTCCTTATGCTCTGCCAACTCTACAAAGTTCAGGGCATTCTGCCAACTACGTGTCCTCACTTCACCCCGCACCTGCTCTTGGCAAACTACCAGACCTCAAAGTTCTGGATGCCCTCCCTCTAACACGTTATCCATACACGTCACTCTGTATCTTTCGCTTTTATAAGACAAACTAAGCAGCAGTAATCATTGAAAATATACAGACAAACTAAACATTTCATTAATATTCACTTCTAATATACTTTTCTAATATACAGACATACTAAACATTTGATTAATTATTCTCTTCTAAGGGAATAAATGTACGTAGCATTCTTTGCTCTCATTTCAACAGTTTTCACTGTGGTTTCTTGCGTTTTCATAAGCTCAGCTATAATTAATGTTCTAGGTCAAATAGATACACTCCTGGCATAAAACATTGAGAGTCCCGGAGAAATCAGCTGTACAGTCATATCTTGCTATGCCCGTGTCCTTGACAGTTTGGTCTACACAGTTCAAGACGGCCCCCCCCCCTGCCAGCTGGCTGGGCTCACTGTGTAATCCTAGCACAATTTAGCAGTTAATCAGTTTGAAACTATACAGGGTACATATCATACTTTAATACAGATATATTGATAAACTTTTAGCACACATCGTCGAGAGTTTTGGAGGAACCAGCCTGCTCACTAAGGTGGAGTCTGATTTTGACTTGTGATTGGTTATCATGCTTTTAGGAGGGAGATCTTTCGTTCTGTGAATTTTTCCCTACATTCCCCCCTTTCGGGGTCAAAACCTATGGCACCGAATATCTCCCTTGGCCAATGCACCATACTAAGTTGGGTTCCTGCACATCCCCTGCTGCTATAGCAGCATCCAATTGCCTCAGACTCCTCAATATAACGGCGTTTCCATGGTTCCTCCAACACTCTCTGCACAAGTGCATCCCGCGTAATTTGACTGGCCATAGCCGTATCACAGCTGTATGTATTATCCTAAGTGACTGAACTATTAAAATTATCACACACTTAACACGTTGATTCGTAGCATGAGGAATTGCCATAGTCCATGTAACAGGTGGGCTCCTGGATCCAACCAGTGGATGTGGTCTGCACGTCCCTCCACTGGTGAGCTGGCTTGATCTTCCAACCAGTGGATGTGGTCTGCACGTCCCTCCACTGGTGAGCCGGCTTGCAATTCTCGTACTGGGTCCGCTGGGGCACTGTTGGTGCTTCTGGCACTCCCAGCTGTAAGCTGGAATAAAGTGACCCTAAAAAACCAAAACCAAAATAACAACATACAACCCAGAAAAAACACTAGGCACAGAAATAAAGAACCATGAGACGCAGCTCAGGAAAAAACACAAACCAAAATACAAATACCGGGGACAACGTCCCTCACCCACAAGCTCACACGAGCAAGAAAATAAAAAGAGACAAAGAACCTTTAGGAAGGCGTCTGGCTCTATGTGTTACTACTCTGTCTAAGTTCACCAAGTTTACCTTTATTTTTACTTTGATTATCTACTCCAATTAGAATCAGATAAATACCAGCTATCATAAATACTACCCCTACCAGCATCATCAAAATTGTGCTGACTCTGCTGCCCTTTCCACTGATTGGTTTGCCCACCATTCCCTGGCCCTCCCTTCATTTGGTTCCCACCCATTTGTAGTTCCCCCCCTTGTATATTACCTTGCATGGCCACTGGTTGAGGGATGCCGGAGAAGTTGTAGACCACCGCTGGCGGGGCGCCATTGGGCTGCTCCATGGTTCAGGTGTGGGGGGTGCTTTTGTTCTTTGGCTTCCAGCTCCTTCAGCTGCACAGTAGTTTTCTTTGAATGTCTTTAGCTTGATCTTCCAGCTTTTTTCCTCTTCTCGCTGTCTCTACAGCGTGCGCCACATGATCCACAAACTCCCTGTGTGTCATGGTGTTCAGTCCCACCACCTCATCGAGGCGGCACCCCACTCCTGGTGACATCCCCTCCCGTATGGCTTTACGGCATTATGGGATCTGTTTGTGTGTCCCTTTCGGTTATCAGCCTCCACCTGCGCAGCACGTACATTGTCAAATGGCCCACTGTCCACTACTGTAGGTTTGCATCTGGGCTCTGACAACGCCAGCCTGCTCGAATATGTCCAGCATTGTTTCCATCCCCACAACCTTCCCCAGGAGAGCCTTCAGGCCCCCGACAGCCAAGATTCGGCCGCTCATCTCCTTCTCCAGCACCCTGAACCAGTGGCTCACTCCATTCTGTAACTCAGGGAGATTTGTTATTACATGTTGCATGCCCTGAGTGGACCAGGGAATGTATCGAGGTACAGCAACCCTACTTAATAATGGCCCTACTATTTTGGGGAGCTCCTCCTTATCGCAAAACCGTATGGGTTTCTGTGTTGTTCTTGTTTTATTTTTTAAAAATTATAGTTCTGTATCACCCAGCTAAGTCCCTCTGCACCTGTTTTGACCCCCCTTCTCCACACTCCTCCTTCCCAAGGCCACACGTCATACGGAGGCGGAGTCGCCTCTTCGCTTCAGTTTCTACCCGCCGCCATTACGCTCTCCTTCTCCTCCGCATATTTTTCTTATCAAACGGCCATTTTGCCACCATTTTCTTAGTTCTTTTTTTGTTTCCACTTATCGGAGATAGTTTCTATCTCCTGTATACATTTAAGATACACCCCCGCTATTATCTCAATCGCAGTTTTCTTTCCCTTTTTCATTTTCATATACTGCCCGTAATACTTTTATATTATTATCTATTTATTTATATTTTTTCCGCCTATTATTATCTATATTATTATGTCTTTAACCTTTATTTTCCCTATTATTATCTATATTATTATATATTTTATCTTTATTTTTCCGCCAGAGCCTGTATTTTCTCCCGTTAATACTTTTATTCACTCTTTGCGTTTCTTATCTTACACATACATAAATAACGAGTTTTACCTCCGTTGTCTCAATACAACGTTATATCCGCACACGCACAAGCATTCTAAGCCTCAGCACAGCGTTATTTTTACCTTTGTTGCCTCAATACAACATTATATTCGCACAAGCCTTCGAAGCATCAGCACAGCGTAACAGTATTTTCTCTTACATCACAGCAATTTTTCTCTTACATCACACCTTGAGGTAACTACCTAGATATAGCTTGCAGGATCCCCTTTTCGGGTTTCTTTCCTTCCAAGTCTCTGGCACCTCTTATCACATAACTTAAAATCGTTAGCAGCAACAATATAACTTCAGTCCGCAGTATCAATATACTTTTTAGACTTAATACAAGTTCTGCTAAAAAAACATTTTCCAACACAATTAATAAATTCCCACACCGTTTACTCACAGTTCACCTCGCGCACGTTTCCTGAAAAGTTTGCTACGTTTTTCCCCTTAATTTAGTTGCCGGGTTAGTTATACGAGAGAATGTTGCCTCCGGCGTCCGGGAGAGGAGATCAGAGTCCTTGAATACTTTCATTCCCTGATAAGCTGCAGCTGCAGCCTATCAAAAAGTACTCTCCGCCCTGGTCTCCAGTCGCCGGGAGCTTCTCTTTCTCTTTCGTATCCCGGACGAGCCCCCAAATGTCGTGTCTACGAAACGACAGAGTCCAAATCTTCAATTTGTCGAAAAACATCTTCGCGAGGGAAAAGACGACACCAGGCAGCAAGATCTTCAGGAAAATCAGACTTTATTAGCACACGTGCATAAAGCCGGATCAGCTCTCCAGAACTGAACCCCGACTGGCATTTGTACACCCATTTTATACACAGTTACTCCACCTACAACTCCTCCTCAAACCGCATTCTGGCAAATCACCCACACTTTTCTTATTGTAACTCCTCCCAACGCTCCTCCCACAACGTCATTGTGGCAAATTGCCAACGGTCCTTATGCTCTGCCAACTCTACAAAGTTCAGGGCATTCTGCCAACTACGTGTCCTCACTTCACCCCGCACCTGCTCTTGGCAAACTACCAGACCTCAAAGTTCTGGATGCCCTCCCTCTAACACGTTATCCATACACGTCACTCTGTATCTTTCGCTTTTATAAGACAAACTAAGCAGCAGTAATCATTGAAAATATACAGACAAACTAAACATTTCATTAATATTCACTTCTAATATACTTTTCTAATATACAGACATACTAAACATTTGATTAATTATTCTCTTCTAAGGGAATAAATGTACGTAGCATTCTTTGCTCTCATTTCAACAGTTTTCACTGTGGTTTCTTGCGTTTTCATAAGCTCAGCTATAATTAATGTTCTAGGTCAAATAGATACACTCCTGGCATAAAACATTGAGAGTCCCGGAGAAATCAGCTGTACAGTCATATCTTGCTATGCCCGTGTCCTTGACAGTTTGGTCTACACAGTTCAAGACGGCCCCCCCCCCTGCCAGCTGGCTGGGCTCACTGTGTAATCCTAGCACAATTTAGCAGTTAATCAGTTTGAAACTATACAGGGTACATATCATACTTTAATACAGATATATTGATAAACTTTTAGCACACATCGTCGAGAGTTTTGGAGGAACCAGCCTGCTCACTAAGGTGGAGTCTGATTTTGACTTGTGATTGGTTATCATGCTTTTAGGAGGGAGATCTTTCGTTCTGTGAATTTTTCCCTACATAGTATGTAGGGTTGTGTGTAGTATGTAGGGTTGTGTGTAGTATGTTGGGTTGTGTGTAGTATGTTGGGTTGTGTGTAGTATGTTGGGTTGTGTGTAGTAAGTTGGGTTGTGTGTAGTAAGTTGAGCTGTGTGTAGTATGTAGGGTTGTGTGTAGTAAGTAGGGTTGTGTGTAGTAAGTAGGGTTGTGTGTAGTATGTAGGGTTGTGTGTAGTATGTAGGGTTGTGTGTAGTAAGTAGGGTTGTGTGTAGTAAGTTGGGTTGTGTGTAGTATGTCGGGTTGTGTGTAGTAAGTAGGGTTGTGTGTAGTATGTAGGGTTGTGTGTAGTATGTAGGGTCGTGTGTAGTAAGTAGGGTTGTGTGTAGTATGTAGGGTTGTGTGTAGTAAGTTGGGTTGTGTGTAGTATGTAGGGTTGTGTGTAGTACGTAGGGATTTGTGTAGTAAGTTGGGTTGTGTGTAGTATGTAGGATTTTGTGTAGTATGTTGGGTTGTGTGCAGTAAGTTGGGTTGTGTGTAGTATGTAGGGTTGTGTGTAGTACGTAGGGATTTGTGTAGTAAGTTGGGTTGTGTGTAGTATGTAGGGTTGTGTGTAGTATGTTGGGTTGTGTGTAGAAAGTTGGGCTGTGTGTAGTATGTAGGGTTGCGTGTAGTATGTTGGGTTGTGTGTAGTAAGTAGGGTTGTGTGTAGTAAGTTGAGCTGTGTGTAGTAAGTTGAGCTGTGTGTAGTATGTAGGGTTGTGTGTAGTATGTTGGGTTGTGTGTAGTAAGTTGGGTTGTGTGTAGTATGTAGGGATTTGTGTAGTACGTAGGGATTTGTGTAGTAAGTTGGGTTGTGTGTAGTATGTAGGGTTGTGTGTAGTACGTAGGGATTTATGTAGTAAGTTGGGTTGTGTGTAGTATGTAGGGTTGTGTGTAGTATGTTGGGTTGTACGCTCTAATTTCATGTCCACTCAGCTTCAGCTGGAAGGCACAGAAACATTGTTCTGAAATGCGGCCATTTTCTGCCGCCCATTTGACTTCAAACCCAGACTGATTGCAGCTTTTCTGCAGCGTGACAGCAGAACGAATGTAATAACTGCCATTTTCTGTAAGTGAAGTGTGCTGTAAAGGACAGACAGCTGAATGCGGAAGAAACGGCAGTGTTGTGTGTCAGTGTGTGGCAGTGTTGTGTGTCAGTGTTGTGTGGCAGTGTTGTGTGTCAGTGTGTGTTAGTGTGTGTCAGTGGTGTGTGTCAGTGTGTGTCAGTGTTGTGTGTCAGTGGTGTGTGGCAGTGTTTAGAACAACACTTCATGTGTATTTTACTAGTTATGGATGTGATGCTTTAACTTGTGGAAGAACCTATGCACTTTTTTTTGGATTAAAAGCATCTGCCAAATGACAAAAATATAATGTAAATGTAATGTAATGTTATGTGGCAGTGTTATGTGTCAGTGTTGTGTTTAACAGGGTCTTGCTCCAGATTTGATGAGAGCAAGTCGGAAAGTGTTTGTGTTAAACCTAGTCGTGGTTTTATTTTCTATCTATTGGAGTGCTTGTTCAGGAATATACAGTATATGTATATAAAGAGTTGGAGAAAAAGGTTTTGGGAGAGATGGATGCAGTGATATAGATTTTGGAGTGTGTTGGGAGAGGTGGAGGGAGAGAAGTGAAGCTGGTTCTGTCTCTCTTTACACAGGCATGCAGATGCACCCCTCAACCAATCACAACATATCACAGCCCGTCTCAGCCTATTACAAGCAACCACAGCCTATCGCATCACTTCAGGCAGCCTCTCATAGCCTGTCACACTGCTCCACACAGTGTCTCACACTGCTGTATCCTGTCTCATCCTTTTTGTTGTCAAGGGAACCATGGCCTTTTCCTGCTGTTGTCCTGACAACAGTGAGGGACACAAGCATCTCATTTGCTGGGACAACTGTATGACAGTCTGGGGAGAGAGACAATGTCACACACGCACGCACACACACACACACACACACACACAGAGACAGACACACACACACACAGACAGACACACACAGAACAACAGACAGATGGACAGATACATAGAGACAGACACACAGACAGACACACACGTACAGACACACATACGCGCATAGACACACACACACACACGCACGCACAAACACATGCACAGACACACACACACACACACACACACACACACACACACACAAACACAAAAATGCACAGAAGAAGCATGGGAATAGAATCTGTCCCTGCAGCCCTCTTTGAGTATGGAACATATTTGTTGGCTAAATGGCTTTTCAGTCATCAGGGGTCCAAGATATCAAATGAGCCTCTAACCAGATATGTATTAGATAAGAAAATAATTATTTCTCCTGACAAATTTTCCCCTTGAACTCAATAGAAAAAATATTCAGGAAAAACATTTAGTTTCCTATCTACTGCATATCTAGCACCAGCACAGTGGTTTCAGGCTCATTTGATACTTTGGACCCTTGATGATTTATTAAAATCTGACAATGTGCACTTTACAGAAATTGTAGCACTGTCCAAATACTTGCAGACTGCACTGTGTATACGTTTGCTGCATTATCTGACACTGAAAAAGAAATTACTTGCCCTTAGTGGCTGTTTTCACTGGAAAGTAAATAAAAGGAAGGGTGGTCTCTGACTTGCACAGTCCTGTATGTAGAGCTTGTATGCTGTGTTGAGTGTGTTGTGTATGTAGAGTGTGTAGTGTCTCTAGAGCGTGTGTTAAGTGTTGTGTGTGTTGAGGGTGTAGTGTCTGTTGAGCGTGTGTGTTGAGTATGTTGTGTATGTTGTATGTGTAGTCTCTGGAGCATGTGTTGAGTGTGTATAGAGTATGTAAGTTGCGTGTGTAGTGTCTACAGCGTGTGTTGTGTGTGTAGAGTATGTAAGTTGCGTGTGTAGTGTCTACAGCGTGTGTTGTGTGTGTAGAGTATGTAAGTTGCGTGTGTAGTGTCTACAGCGTGTGTTGTGTGTGTAGAGTATGTAAGTTGCGTGTGTAGTGTCTACAGCGTGTGTTGTGTGTGTGGAGTATGTAAGTTGCGTGTGTAGTGTCTACAGCGTGTGTTGTGTGTGTGGAGTATGTAAGTTGCGTGTGTAGTGTCTACAGCGTGTGTTGTGTGCTGAGCTCTCCTCTCTCTGCAGACGCTGAAGCGGAAGGAGAAGGAGTACGAGCATGAGATGGAGCGCCTGGCGCGGGAGAAGATCTCCACCCAGCAGCGGCTGGTGGAGCTGAAGAACGAGCTCGGCCAGTGGATGAACGTCATAGAGAT
>NC_083772.1:48025957-48075957 GCF_963514075.1 Conger conger | reverse complement strand
GCAACAAGCAGTATCTAAACATTATCCACATCAAATATTACACATTTAATCATTTTGTGTGAGGACTCTACACTGCAAGACAAGATGAGGGGAATACCCAGGGCACCTTCATTAGAGCCAGCTTCTCAATCACTGGCATGTAGAACATAAAGTAAGATTTGCCGTCATACAATAAAATATTTGGCCTCAAGGTAAACAGAAATCTCATACATGAAGAGGTCTTCATAAGGAGGTATATTCTCGTGCAGTGGCCGAGTCTGTGGCCCTGTGTCAGTGGTTTAACTGTGCTTCCGCTTCAACCAGGGGGTTGAGAAGCCAGGTCAAAGCTTGTCATTTCAATAAAAAAACCAAAAAAAAAAACCAATAATCATTACCTCCAGACTAATGTAACTTGGTCCACAAATTCTTCATGGTTTTCTGCCAATAAATACAACCGATGACAGACACCCTACTCATTCCACTGAAGAGGACATGGAGAATCTCTGTGCAGTTGGGAGTGGGGTCTGTAGGTGTGGGTGTTGGTCTGGCAGTGTCTTATGGGAATGTCTCGACTGTGAATGGAGCAACGATGAACAGCTTCTCTGACTAAACTGACATATTCATTATTATAGGAACAGTTCCTTCCATATGTCTGTATATGGACAGATGGTACAATTTCTGTTCGTTTCACTCTGAAGTCCAACACACTGGATTTGAAATTAAACAATAAATGCGAGGTTAAAGTGCACACTGTCGCTTTAATTTGACCCCTCCCCCCACCCATTTTAGGGGACCAAAAGTAATTGGACAGTTGGCTTGTGAACTTTTGTGTTTTAACCTCACATTTATTGTTTCATTTTGAATCCAATTTGTTGGACGACGGAGCCAAAAGAACAGAAATTGTACCAACTGCCCAAAAACATACGAACTGCACTCACGATCACCAGATGCTCAATACTAATGTGACCCGTTTGTGTTAAATGTCAAGTTGAGCCCTTTAAATAAAAGCACAATAATGAGGGAGGGCTACAGTACTTCAGTTGAATGTTGGAAAAAACTAAACATAAAAATCCTGTGGCTAGGACACATTCATATACTCCTTGAGAACACGTGTGCCAATTTTCACCATACACTGCAGAATATACAAAGTACATAACATACATGTTATCATACAGTACAACAAAAACATCTTGCACACAAAATAGTATCTTTTAGAGAAAAATAAATTCACTGCATCTGTTTATGTAAGCATCTACTGTTTTATATGTGAAAAAATCTGATAGGAATTTAAGTAGCATCCCCTGCAATCCCCTGACTAACACTCACCCTTACCCCTAACCCTCACCTGACAGATCCCCTGTGTAACCCTTACCCTCACCTGACAGATCCCATGTGTAACCCTTAACTCACAGATCTGTTAAACAGCAGGCAGGGAATGTAGATATGCCCAGGTGCGTGTGTTTAGTCCTCTCAGGACCACAAGAGTGACGGAGCATCTGAACAGAAGTCCAGACACGCATCAGATACCCTGTCACCAACTGCAGGAGTAGTAGGGCACCTTTGCAGAAGGTGGCAGGTCCAGGTTATGGTGTCAGAGCAGGGAGGGAGGGGTCCTCGTTCGGGAGCGCTGCTTCTCAGAAGATGAGTTATGGAGGTGTGGAGGGTGGGCCATGGGCATGGCCAGCCAGGGAAGGAGGGGGTTGGGTTAATAGGCTTCTTTCTGAGTTTGCATCCGTTCCTGGATCTTCTGCAGCATTTCCTGCATCCGTCGCAACTGAAAGTCGAAGATAATCACATGTCACTCCTTCATCAAAAGGCTAAAGTTCATGAATACAACTTCCTGCTCAGTCAGATGATGCATGGCTGCTGACCATCAGACCGATGGGTCTATAAGGGTCACACTGTCATACAGATGGGTCTATAGTCACAACACTGTCATATTAAAAGGCCTGTAGCCTGCACTTTGTCTGTAAACCTTCACCTGTAAAATCATCACTAGACTGATGTGGGTTTGTATGTGTATGGTGGTGTTGTGTGTGTATGACACTGTGTGTGCATGATGGTGGGGGGGGGGGGGGGGGGGGGGAAAGCAGCGTATCATCTCAATTTTAAAGGCATACTACGCAGGATTGTCATTACTATGATACACTGGTAACGGTCTGTGTTCACTTCTGCCGAATACCTTGCTTGGCTACTTGTATTTGTTATTCTAAAAACTGCTCCGGGTGTGGGCCTTTTTTATTTCTGTGCTGTATCTGAAAAGCATTTATCCAATTCACTGAACTCATACGCTCTATGATCCAAAACTAGGGCGAGGGCAAGAGGAGACAAGTATGGATCGGCTACTTAAGTGGTGAGCTGGATTTGCGAGAGATTAGCCTTGATGGCTAATCATTAAACTAGTGGCTAGCCATGGCCAGCATTCGGTAACTTTACAGTCGCTAGCTGCCGTTATTAGCTAACTAAATTCAGTTTCGTACGTTCGGTGACGGGCCATTATAGCTGGTTCCCACTGCACAGTACTACTACTTATATTTTCGGGAGATTATACCGGTTTATTTCCTCTCCTGGGCAGGGAGCTCATGGCAAAATCTAAAAGACTCCCGGTATTTCAGAAGACTTGGGATGTCTGATAAAAATAAAAGCGACAATGAAGTGATGTGTTTGTGAGTATGCGAGCTTGTGTTACAGAATTGCGCAATGCAGAGCAGAGTTAAATCCACTGGCATTACCTAGCATTCAATCACCGCTGTTGAACAAAATACAAACACGATTAACTCGCTAAATGGCTGGTGTGGAAAGAAACTTTATTAACATTAACCGTTTATTCATCTGGTTTGATGGAATAATAATTTAAATCCAAACTCAAGTTGAATGTTATCTTGTGTTTTGCTTTTGAATGATTTCTTTGCTCATATTAAGCTGAATTATTAAGTTCACATATCTCCTTTTAAAGTTGAACATAATGCTTGTCTGTACAGCCTATTTACAACTCATCTGTAAAAAGTGCATTATGAAAACAAATAACTTACGTAAACAGAATGTATGACACAATTTACATGCATCATATTTACAATAGGAATACATATTTGTAAGAAAAAGCAGGCACTCAATCTGAATAGCAGATCAGTGCAGTTTTGTTATGGTGGTTTTGGACTTGTTGTTATGACTGTGGGCGGAGTCTGGGGTGGGGAAGGGCCAAACGGGGGAGGTGCTTGTGAACACTGAGCTCTGATTGGATTTGGTTTGAGCGAGTAACAGATAGAGAGCAGACCTGTCATGGATTTATGGTTACAGCTTTGTGTTTAAATAATTTTAATGAAAATATACAATCAATATAATAACAGGAATAGTACTATACTACTATAGCATAAAAAGTAATAAACAGGAATGAGTTAGGGAGCGACATCAGCTCAGGAGGTAAGAGCGGTCATCTGGCAGTCAGAAGGTTGCCAGTTTGAACCCACACCCTAGAAGTGCACAGGCTTCACATAGCCCCCCAATTGCTCCGAACAAGCTGAGTGGTACCTTGCATGGCAGCCATTGGTGTGTAAGTGAGTGAGTGAATGAGGAAGGAAGGGTGAATGAGAGACATCAATTGTAAAGTGCTTTGGATAAAAGCAGTCCATTTACCAAACAAAATAGTTTAAAAAAAAAAAAAACACAGCATAAGTCAAATGACTGCTTTCATCCAGGCTTGGCTCAACAACAGCCCAGAGACCCACTGTGCTCCTACCATAAACACATAGCCCTTTACTGCAGTCTGTGATCTTACTCTGTGCAGTTAATCCAGCTAACTCAGTAATCCTGCTATGTGAAACAGAGCCCAGGAGAAAGAGCACAGAAAGCACTGTGGCATTGACACTACTTAAAAATGCACTAAAAAATGTTTAACCTGCAGGTTCTGTGGTGGAAAAGACTGCATAGTTTGTTGGTGGTGTGGGTTTGTGACTGCAGTGTGGGTTTGTGACTGCAGTGTGGGTTTGTGGCTGCAGTGTGGGTTTGTGACTGCAGTGTGGGTTTGTGGCTGCAGTGTGGGTTTGTGACTGCAGTGTGGGTTTGTGACTGCAGTGTGGGTTTGTGGCTGCAGTGTGGGTGTGGGTTTGTGACTGCAGTGTGGGTTTGTGACTGCAGTGTGGGTGTGGGTTTGTGACTGCAGTGTGGGTTTGTGGCTGCAGTGTGGGTTTGTGGCTGCAGTGTGGGTTTGTGGCTGCAGTGTGGGTGTGGGTTTGTGACTGCAGTGTGGGTTTGTGACTGCAGTGTGGGTGTGGGTTTGTGACTGCAGTGTGGGTGTGGGTTTGTGGAAGTGTGGTAGCAGTAGTGGCTGTGACTGGTTAGTAGGCTCAGAAGCTGTCTGGGTCAGGGTTAGGGTGTGGTTCTGGGTCTGGTTCTGGTTCTGGTTCTGGGTCTGGGTCTGGGTCTGGGTCCTGCTCCAGCTGTGGCTCAGGGTTCTGTACCTCCTCGTCTTTCTCTCGGATCAGTTTTTCCGTCTCGCTGTCGGCCGCAGGCATGGCAGGGATGGGGAAGTCTGTGCCGCTCTCCCGGGTCAGCTTACTGCACACACACACACACACACACACACACAGGTAAACACACAGAGGCAAACACAACACACACACACACAGGTAAACACACACAGGCAAACACAACACACACACACAGGTAAACACACACACAGGCAAATACAACACACACAGGCAAACACACATAGACACACACACAGGTAAACACACACAGGCAAACAACACAGGTAAACACACACAGGCAAACAAAACACACACACACAGGTAAACACACACAGGCAAACACAACACACACACACAACACACACAGGCAAACACAACACACACACAGGTAAATACACACACAGGCAAACACAACACACACACGCAAACACACGCACACACACACAGGTTAGCGCAGACACGCACACACACACACACACACAGGCAAACACACACACGAACACACACACACACAGGCAAACACAACACACACACACACACACACACACGCAAACACACACACACACAGGTTAGCACAGACACACACACAGCCAAACACACGCACACGCACACACACAACACACACGCAAACACACGCACACACACAGGTTAGCGCAGACTCACACACACACACACACACACACACACACACACGTTAAGCAGACACACAGACATGACCTTACAATGTGTGTGAAAGTATGTGTGTGATTGTGTGTGTGTGTGTATGTGTTTGTGATTGTGTGTGTGAGTGTGTGTGTATGTGTGTATGTGTGTGTGTCTTTGTGAGTGTGTGTGTATGCGTGCATGTGTGTGTGTCTTTGTGAGTGTGTGTGTATGCGTGCATGTGTGTGTGTGTCTTACTTGCGGTTGCGCTCCTTCACCACCATGCGGGTCATGTTCTGGATGCAGTGAGCACGGTAGTTCTCGTAGTGCGTTTCCCGTGTCACATCCTTCAGGTCCTGCATGTGCGAGCGTACTAGCATGTTCCGCAGCTTCACGAAGTCACAGTGCACTGAGTTCTCCACTGCCAGAGAAGAGCATTACTCTGCATTACACACCCATACTCACAGTGCACTGAGTTCTCCACTGCCAGAGAAGAGCATTACTCTGCATTACACACCCACACTCACAGTGCACTGAGTTCTCCACTGCCAGAGAAGAGCATTACTCTGCATTACACACCCACACTCACAGTGCACTGAGTTCTCCACTGCCAGAGAAGAGCATTACTCTGCATTACACACCCACACTCACAGTGCACTGAGTTCTCCACTGCCAGAGAAGAGCATTACTCTGCATTACACACCCACACTCACAGTGCACTGAGTTCTCCACTGCCAGAGAAGAGCATTACTCTGCATTACACACCCATACTCACAGTGCACTGAGTTCTCCACTGCCAGAGAAGAGCATTACTCTGCATTACACACCCACACTCACAGTGCACTGAGTTCTCCACTGCCAGAGAAGAGCATTACTCTGCATTACACACCCACACTCACAGTGCACTGAGTTCTCCACTGCCAGAGAAGAGCATTACTCTGCATTACACACCCACACTCACAGTGCACTGAGTTCTCCACTGCCAGAGAAGAGCATTACTCTGCATTACACACCCACACTCACAGTGCACTGAGTTCTCTACTGCCAGAGAAGAGCATTACTCTGCATTACACACCCACACTCACAGTGCACTGAGTTCTCCACTGCCAGAGAAGAGGATCACTCTGCCTTACACACCCACACTCACAGTGCACTCTTAATCTCTCACACATTACACACTGAAACGGCACCTTCCACGATGCCCCAGGGGTACAGCCTCCCTCGGACCCTCTTCCCCTTGGCCTCCACCACAGTGTTGCTTCCAATCACAGCGAACGGGATGCTCTCCTGGAGAGAGGGCAGCCAATGGGACAGATGGTCAGGCTACAAAAGTAATACACTCATCTATCTCAATAATAAACTCAAAATGTATCAAATGAGTTCAAATAATAAACATTAAATTAACCCACAGATTGATAACCTTGAGAGCAATAATTTCATGAAAAGGGCCATGTGGAGTGCTGCACCACAGCTCTTGGATTGTTAAATTTTTCTGTGTGTTGGTAGACAATGATGAGAGATAAATATTCCTGAACATTTGCGCTTCATGCTCAATTTTGTTTTGCCAGTAGAAGCATTTAAAGTTTGCTGGGTGTTCCATGTAGGGATAATTTGGGTATGAACAATTAATATCTGCCCAACATGCATTTCGGCCAGAGAAATGCACTTTTGCCACCAGGGAGGTCATATCCCCAAAAGTAAAACAGATTTTTTGGGTCATTTTATTTGCAAATGAGAGCACTTTCTCATTGTGTAAAGAAAAACACGTTAACAATAACATACCTGTAACACCCCTATAATCTAAAATTACATTACATTATTGGCATTTGGCAGATGCTCTTATCCAGAGCGACATACAGTTGATTAGACTAAGCAGGAGACAATCCTCCCCTGGAGCAATGCAGGGTTAAGGGCCTTGCTCAGGGGCCCAACGGCTGTGCAGATCTTATTGCGGCTACACTGGGATTAGAACCACAGACCTTGCGTGTCCCAGTCATTTATCTTAACCACTACACTACAGGCCACCCCTCAATACTTAATTGTCATACAAGTTAGTTGACTCGGTTCTTAATAAGTTTCAAGTTATTATTGTACATTGTTATTAATCATAATTTGTTCGATTCAAGATCAGAAGGGTAATGTGCATTGCTTAAACAAGAAAAGGCTGTACATCTCACAGAGACTCTGTCAAGTTCCCATTCATCATTTGCATGAACCGAAAGGATCGAAAATACCGAAAATAGAGTCTGATTGCAATTACCAGTCCAGCCATTGTGCACTATTCCACTTTTTAAATGGGGTTTAATCTATGACCATTTAATCTACAAGTACAGTGTGTGTGAGGTGTGTGTGTGTATATCTCTGTGCAGTGTGTGTGTGTGTGTGTGTGTGAGGTGTGTGTGTGTATATCTATGTGCAGTGTGTGTGTGAGGTGTGTGTGTGTGTGTGTATATCGCTGTGTAGTGTGTGTGAGGTGTGTGTGTGTGTATATCTCTGTGCAGTGTGTGTGAGGTGTGTGTGTATATCTCTGTGCAGTGTGTGTGAGGTGTGTGTGTGTTGTGGTGGCCCGATCGGAAATCGGTACACCACTGGTGTGGAACGGCCCGTGCGCCGGCGGCTTCTGCTAGGAAAAGTGATTAACCACGTGTATTTCCCCAGGTCGTATCTAACAGAGCCGCACCGGAGCGAGAGCCGGCGAGGAGAGTCAGAACCATGGCCAGCGACACGGGGAAAGACGCGTGGGGAATGTGAGGAAGAGACAATTAACCCTTCTCATTGGACAGGCGCAGCCGGACCGACTCCGAGAGAGAGCGGAGCCGTACAAAAGGCGAGGCGCAACCACAGAGCGGGGCTGAGTACGGAGGGAAACGGAGGCGAAGCCCAGTGAGGAGGAAACAGCCACGGGAAAGCCAATAACGACACCACGGTGGAAGCGGGTCTTCGGAGGCCCTACCAAAAGGCGCCGCCGGCACGGACCACCCCGAACCACCGACGGACCGGGAAACCTAATTTTTTGGCCGGTGACTTTTTTTTCGTTTTTTGAGAAAGGAAGTTTATTGTTTGGGGACGTTGTAAAAGTGCCCTGAAGGCACACCAGAACCTCATTAAAACTACCGATTGAGGAACTACTCTTGCTCTCTCTGTCTCTCTCTCCCCACGGGGCGCCACATATGGTGGAGAATGCAGGCATAGAGACCCCAGCTATAGAGAGAGAGCAATTAAAAAAAAAAAAAAAAAAAATGGAGGACGCCATCAACGCTCTACTGCGGTCACAAGGCGCCCTGCAGAAAGCCGTGGCGGAGCTGTGCCAAAAGTCCAGCCCGGCAACAAGCCACCGGACGCCCAAAGACGTACTGCTGAAGCAGACCCCGGACGATGAAATTGAGGCCTACCTCGAGACCTTCGAACGGGCGGCTTACCTGGAGAAGTGGCCTCAAGGCGCCTGGGGCTCCCTCCTGGCCCCATTCCTCAGCGGGGAGGCCCAGAAGGCGTACCGGGGACTGCCTCCGGCCGAAGCCCACGACTACCCCACCCTCAAAGCCACCATCTTAGCCCAGTATGGCTACAGCCTCCCCGCCAGGGCACAGCGGTTCCACCAATGGGCCTATGACCCCGCCCTCCCGGCGCGAGGACAGGTGATGAGCCTGGGGAGGCTAACCAAAAGTTGGCTAGTCGAGGGCGACGGGCCGCCCCTGCTCGACCGGGTGGTGTTGGATCGCTGTGTCCGAGCCCTGGCCCCGGACGTCAAGAAATATGTGGCCCAGCAGGGGCCCCGCTCCATTGATGCCCTGGTCAACCTCCTGGAGAACCACCAGGTGGCCCAAGAGATGGTCAGGGGAACCAAAACGGAAAGCCCCCGAAGAACCCCAAGCGCGGTCCGACTGGAGCCACCAACCAGGCCACGGTGGAGAGCGGACGACCGGGACGAGGGACTCCGCCGGAGAGAGACCAGACGGTGCTTCGCCTGTGGCCGGGAGGGCCACCTGAGCCGGGATTGCCCAGGGAGGGAGGAGTCCATGGCCACTGCACCTGAGACGGGCCGACCCTGCCACTACCTCACCACGTGCTGGGCCCACAAGGGCACTGCCGCCCCTAGGCTACCCGTCCGGATCGGGGGTCAAGACGCGGAGGCCTTGCTGGACTCGGGGAGTGCTATTACCCTGGTGAGACCAACCCTAGCAGGGGGGAGACGGGGAGAGGACATCGCCGTCACCTGCATCCACGGCGACGTACGAAGCTACCCCACCGCCGAGGTAACCATCATCACCCCTAGAGGTCAATTCACGGGAAGGGTGGGGGTAGTCGAGAGCCTCCCAGTGGAGGTGCTGCTGGGAAGAGACTGCCCCCTCTTTCTCAGCTACTGGAGTGAGAGGGCGACCTCGGAGAGGCCAAGTCACACACCCCGACCCCGCCGGAAGGGCCACCGGGAACCCCACCCGGTTTGGGTGGCCCCTGCCGGGGATAGTGAGGAGGAGGAGATCTCGCCCCAAGGGGGGAGGGGACCGACCACGCAACCCCCTACCGAGAGCACGGATACAGCCCCGGAGCGACCGGACCCACCACCACCCCTGGAGGCGGAAGGGGGTAGCGCGGGGGGGTTTTCGGAGTTTCAACCCGAACTAGAGAGGGCCCCAACGGACTTCGGCTCCGCCCAGCTGCAAGATCCCCTCCTCGCCCAGGCCTGGAGGGCCGCTGCTTACATTGAGGGCGTCCCACAAGGCGGGGGGAGTAGACCGGCCTACCCGTATTTTAAAGTCCAGAATAACCTGCTGTATCGGACCTGCAACAGGGACCCGGGAGAGCTGGACCAACTTCTGGTACCCCGGAGCCACACCTCCAAGGTGCTCTACCTCGCCCACACCCACCTGTTGGGGGCCCACCTGGGAAGGGAGAAGACGTATGAGCGGATCCTATCTCGCTTTTACTGGCCTGGCATCAAACGGGCAGTGGAGGACTACTGCCGACAGTGTGCGGAGTGTCAACTGCACAGCCCCCGGGTGACGTATCGCAATCCCTTAATCCCCCTCCCCATTATAGATGTGCCCTTCCGCCGCATTGCTATGGACATAGTGGGACCCCTGCCCAAGTCCAGCCGGGGTCACCGCTACATCCTGGTAATCGTTGATTACGCCACCCGTTACCCGGAGGCCGTACCCTTACGGGCCGCGACGGGGAAGAGCATCGCGAGGGAGCTGTTCCTCCTCTTCAGCCGGGTGGGGATTGCGGAAGAGGTCCTGACAGACCAGGGGACCTGTTTCATGTCGGGCGTGATGAGGGAGATGTGCCGCCTACTCCGGGTCCAACAAGTGAGGACGTCCGTCTACCACCCCCAGACCGACGGGCTGGTAGAGCGGTTTAACAAAACCCTCAAGTCAATGCTGAGGAAAATGATCACAACGGACGGTAAGGACTGGGATCATTTATTACCGTACCTATTATTTTCGATACGTGAGGTCCCACAGGCATCCACGGGGTACGCGCCCTTCGAGTTGCTGTATGGGAGACGTCCCCGAGGGCTACTGGACCTCGCGAAGGAGGCCTGGGAGCAGCAGCCGTCCCGACAACGCACCCTCCTGGAACATGTGGAAGCTATGGACCAGCGGATGGCAAAAATCTGGCCCATGGTCCGGGAGCACATGCAGCAGGCCCAGAAGGAGCAGGCTAGACTGTACAACCGAACAGCCCAGGTGAGAGAATTTCAGCCGGGGGATAAAGTCATGGTGCTGATCCCCACCAATGAGTGCAAATTTCTGGCCAAATGGCATGGGCCCTATGAAGTAGTAGCCAAGGTGGGGCCAGTGAACTACATGGTAAGACAGGTGGGCCGGAGACACCAGCTCCAAAAGTACCACATTAACCTGCTAAAGAGGTGGCACGAACCCGTGCACGACCCTGCTCCCCTCTGCTTCACCACAGGCGGCGCCACCGGAACACCAGAAGTGGCCACGGGAGACCTGCTGACCGACCGGCAGCGCCAAGACCTCCGCGAGCTGGTGAGTCAACACCGGGATGTGCTCTCCCACCTCCCGGGCCGGACTACCAAGGTCCACCACGACATCGTCACGGAGCCAGGAAGGAGGGTTCGACTGCGGCCCTACCGGATCCCGGAGGCGAGAAGGCAGACCATCCGGGAGGAGGTGGCGAGGATGCTGGACCTGGGGGTCATAGAAGAATCCCAAAGCGCCTGGTCCAGCCCGATAGTGTTGGTCCCAAAACCGGACGGCAGTTGGAGGTTCTGCAACGACTTCCGGAGGTTGAACGAAATCTCCCGGTACGACGCCTACCCCATGCCCCGGGTGGACGAGCTGATCGAGCGGCTGGGACCCGCTCGCTACCTCAGCACCCTGGACCTCACCCGGGGGTACTGGCAGGTACCGCTGACCCCCCAGGCGAGGGAGAAGACGGCTTTCGCCACCCCGGATGGCCTGTTCCAGTACCGCGTCTTACCCTTCGGAGTGCATGGAGCCCCCGCCACCTTCCAGAGGCTCATGGACAACCTGCTGAGGCCCCACAGGGAGTATGCTGCTGCCTACCTCGACGATATCGTCATTCACAGCGCTGATTGGGAAAGCCACCTCAGGAGGCTGGAGGCGGTGCTCGGGGCGCTCCGGGAAGCCGGCCTGACAGCTAACCCGGCTAAGTGTCGCCTGGGCCTGGAGGAGGCCGACTACCTGGGCCACACCGTGGGACGAGGGTGCGTCCGACCCCAGAGTCAAAAGGTGGACGGGATCACCAACTGGCCACGACCCACCACCAAAAGGCAAGTGCGCACATTCCTGGGCCTAGTGGGGTACTATAGGCAGTTTATACCGGACTTTGCCACCAGAGCGGCCCCCTTGCACGAGCTGACCAAGAAAGACCACCGGCACACGGTGACATGGACCGAAGCCGCCGACCGCGCCTTCCTAGACCTGAGGGCCGCCCTGGGGAATGAACCAGTACTGACCACCCCTAACTTCTCCCAAAAGTTTGTTTTGCAGACCGACGCCTCTGAAACCGGACTTGGTGCGGTCCTATCCCAGATCCAGGACGCCACCGAGCACCCGATCACCTATATCAGCCGGAAATTGCTGAAGCATGAGAGGAATTATAGCACGGTGGAGAAGGAGTGCCTGGCCATAAGGTGGGCAGTTGGGAAGCTAAAATACTATCTGGTAGGAAGGGAATTTATCCTTATAACTGACCATGCCCCATTGCAATGGATGTATCGGTGTAAGGACACTAACGCCCGGGTGACCCGATGGTTTTTAGAACTACAAAGTTTTAAATTCACGGTGGAACACCGAGCCGGGAGACTCCAAGGGAACGCGGATGCCCTGTCCCGGATGAACGAGGGCCTCTTTGGTGACGCTCCCGCCGAGGGCGTGGAGCTGAGGGGGAGGAAATGTGGTGGCCCGATCGGAAATCGGTACACCACTGGTGTGGAACGGCCCGTGCGCCGGCGGCTTCTGCTAGGAAAAGTGATTAACCACGTGTATTTCCCCAGGTCGTATCTAACAGAGCCGCACCGGAGCGAGAGCCGGCGAGGAGAGTCAGAACCATGGCCAGCGACACGGGGAAAGACGCGTGGGGAATGTGAGGAAGAGACAATTAACCCTTCTCATTGGACAGGCGCAGCCGGACCGACTCCGAGAGAGAGCGGAGCCGTACAAAAGGCGAGGCGCAACCACAGAGCGGGGCTGAGTACGGAGGGAAACGGAGGCGAAGCCCAGTGAGGAGGAAACAGCCACGGGAAAGCCAATAACGACACCACGGTGGAAGCGGGTCTTCGGAGGCCCTACCAAAAGGCGCCGCCGGCACGGACCACCCCGAACCACCGACGGACCGGGAAACCTAATTTTTTGGCCGGTGACTTTTTTTTCGTTTTTTGAGAAAGGAAGTTTATTGTTTGGGGACGTTGTAAAAGTGCCCTGAAGGCACACCAGAACCTCATTAAAACTACCGATTGAGGAACTACTCTTGCTCTCTCTGTCTCTCTCTCCCCACGGGGCGCCACAGTGTGTATGTGAATATCTCTGTGCAGTGTGTGTGTGTGTATATCTCTGTACAGTGTGTGTGTGAGGTGTGTGTGTGTGTATGTATATCTCTGTGCAGTGTGTGTGTGAGGTGTGTGTGTGTGTGTGTGAGGTGTGTGTGTGTATATCTATGTGCAGTGTGTGTGTGTGTGTGTATATCTCTGTGCAGTGTGTGTGTGTGTGTGAGGTGTGTGTGTGTGTATATCTCTGTGCAGTGTGTGTGTGTGTGTGTGAGGTGTGTGTGTGTGTATATCGCTGTGCAGTGTGTGTGTGTGTGTGTGAGGTGTGTGTGTGTGTATATCTCTGTGCAGTGTGTGTGAGGTGTGTGTGTGTATATCTCTGTGCTGTGTGTGTGAGGTGTGTGTGTGTATATCTCTGTGCAGTGTGTGTGTGTGTGTGAGGTGTGTGTGTGTATATCTCTGTGCAGTGTGTGTGTGTATATCTCTGTACAGTGTGTGTGTGAGGTGTGTGTGTGTGTGTGTGTGTATATCTCTGTGCAGTGTGTGTGTGTGTGTGTGTGTGTGTGTGTGTGTGGTGTGTGTGTGTGTATATATCTGTGCAGTGTGTGTGTGTGAGGTGTGTGTGTATGTGTGTGAATATCTCTGTGCAGTGTGTGTGTGTGTGAGGTGTGTGTGTGTGTGTGTATACCTCTGTGCAGTGTGTGTGTGTGTGTGAGGTGTGTGTGTGTATATCTCTGTGCAGTGTGTGTGTGTGTGTGTGTGTGTATACCTCTGTGCAGTGTGTGTGTGTGTGTGTGTGTGTGTGTGTGTGTATATCGCTGTGTAGTGTGTGTGTGTGTGTGTGTGTGTGTGTATCTCTGTGCAGTGTGTGTGTGTGAGGTGTGTGTGTGTGTGTATATCGCTGTGCAGTGTGTGTGTGTGTGTGAGGTGTGTGTGTGTGTATATCTCTGTGCAGTGTGTGTGAGGTGTGTGTGTGTATATCTCTGTGCTGTGTGTGTGAGGTGTGTGTGTGTATATCTCTGTGCAGTGTGTGTGTGTGTGTGTGTGTGTGTGTGTGTGTATGTATATCTCTGTGCAGTGTGTGTGTGAGGTGTGTGTGTGTGTGTGTGTGTGTGTGTGTGTGTGTATATCTCTGTGCAGTGTGTGTGTGTGTGTGAGGGGTGTGTGTGTATACCTCTGTGCAGTGTGTGCAGTGTGTGTGTGTGGTGTGTGTGTGTGTGAGGTGTGTGTCTGTGTATATCTTTGCACTGTGTGTGTGTGTGTGAGGTGTGTGTGTGTATATCTCTGTGCAGTGTGTGTGTGTGTGTGTGTGTGTGTGTGTGTGTGTGTGTGTATACCTCTGTGCAGTGTGTGTGTGTGTGTGTGTGTGTGTGTGTGTGTGTATATCGCTGTGCAGTGTGTGTGTGTGTGTGTGTGTGTGTGTGTATCTCTGTGCAGTGTGTGTGTGTGAGGTGTGTGTGTGTGTGTATATCGCTGTGCAGTGTGTGTGTGTGTGTGAGGTGTGTGTGTGTGTATATCTCTGTGCAGTGTGTGTGAGGTGTGTGTGTGTATATCTCTGTGCTGTGTGTGTGAGGTGTGTGTGTGTATATCTCTGTGCAGTGTGTGTGTGTGTGTGTGTGTGTGTGTGTGTATGTATATCTCTGTGCAGTGTGTGTGTGAGGTGTGTGTGTGTGTGTGTGTGTGTGTGTGTATATCTCTGTGCAGTGTGTGTGTGTGTGAGGGGTGTGTGTGTATACCTCTGTGCAGTGTGTGCAGTGTGTCTGTGTGGTGTGTGTGTGAGGTGTGTGTCTGTGTATATCTTTGCACTGTGTGTGTGTGTATGTGTGTGTGTGTGTGTATATCTCTGTGCAGTGTGTGTGTGTGAGGTGTGTGTGTGTGTGTGTATATCTCTGTGCAGTGTGTGTGTGAGGCATGTACAGGCACACTGGCACTCCACACAGTGTGTCCTGTGACGCAGAAAAACACACCACACACCTTTAGCTCCTGGTCCTGCTGCTTAAAGTCCTCGTCCTCATCAGAATCACAGTCCGGGAACTGATAGATTTTAATTCCATACTGTTCAATCTCCTCCCGGATCTGCAGCGATGGGGAGGGGGGGAGAGGGTTAACAGGCGCAGAGTAAACAGGAGGAGGGGGGGTTTGTCTTGAGTTAAGAGTAAGTATTTTTTTCACACAGCGAGTGGTCAATGTGTGGAATAGCTTGCCAATGCTTGTAATGGAGGCAGAAACACTGGGGGTTTTCAAGATCAGGCTTGATTTGGTGTTAGATTCTATTTAGCTTTTAGGCAAATTAGGCAGTAAGTACTTTTACATTACATTACATTAATGGCATTGTGGCATACACTCTTATCCAGAGCGACTTACAGTTGATTAGACTATGCAGGAGACAATCCCCTGGAGGATTAAGGGCCTTGCTCAAGGGCCCAACAGCTGTGCAGATCTTATTGTGGCTACACCGGGATTAGAACCACCGACCTTGCGGGTCCCAGTCATTTACCTTAGCCACTACACTACAGGCTGCCCCAGTCATGTACCTTAGCCACTAGGCTACAGGCTGCCCCAGTCATGTACCTTAGCCACTAGGCTACAGGCTGCCCCAGTCATGTACCTTAGCCACTAGGCTACAGGCTGCCCCAGTCATGTACCTTAACCACTACGCTCCAGGCTGCCCCAGTCATGTACCTTAGCCACTAGGCTACAGACTGCCCCAGTCATGTACCTTAGCCACTAGGCTACAGGCCGCCCCAGTCATGTACCTTAGCCACTAGGCTACAGGCTGCCCCAGTCATGTACCTTAGCCACTAGGCTACAGGCCGCCCCAGTCATGTACCTTAACCACTACGCTACAGGCTGCCCCAGTCATGTACCTTAGCCACTAGGCTACAGGCTGCCCCAGTCATGTACCTTAGCCACTAGGCTACAGGCTGCCCCAGTCATGTACCTTAGCCACTAGGCTACAGGCTGCCCCAGTCATGTACCTTAACCACTACGCTACAGGCTGCCCCAGTCATGTACCTTAGCCACTAGGCTACAGACTGCCCCAGTCATGTACCTTAGCCACTAGGCTACAGGCCGCCCCAGTCATGTACCTTAGCCTCTAGGCTACAGGCTGCCCCAGTCATGTACCTTAGCCACTAGGGTACAGGCCGCCCCAGTCATGTACCTTAGCCACTATGCTACAGGCCGCCCCGCTAACACTGAGGGGCAGGAAAAGGCATTGCTGGGCTGAAGAGTGGCCTGTTCTTGCCATTACCTCATGTTATGTCACGTAAACAGGCTAGGGGGGTGGGTGAGTAAAGACAAGGGTCACCTTCAGTTTCTTCTTCCTGACCTCGGAGGGGGTGAGGGTGTCGGCTTTGGCCAGAACAGGTACGATGTTCACCTTCTCGTGCAGGGCTTTCATGAACTCCACGTCCAGGGGGCGGAGCCTAGGACACCACAGGTCACATGACCACCTGAGGCCCAACGAGCCCCTCCCACTCTGCTAGCAGCTAAGGGACAGGGTCCCAGTGGCCTTCATGCCCTCAGGGTAGAAGATAACAGCAAACGCAAAACTACCATGTGCCTTTCTCTGTCAGTACCCATATTTCCCCAACAGATGGCACTCTCAGGCTGTTTATAATGTAATGGCTGTAGAAATACAACCTTAAAGGGGACTTCAGGTGAAAAACAAACATTTGACAGCATTGCAGTGCACCACATTTTCCAGTTAGAACTTCTATACTTCTGTACTTGTGATATTACTATTTTTTTCATTTTCATATTTCATATTCATATTTTGACCGGAGGATATACCAAATTTCCACAATGTACTATATCTTAATGAATAGTGCGCATCCAGCTAACATCACAATTTAATTTCAAGCTGCTAAAATGCACCATGATGCAGTGGGAATATTTAATCATTTTTCATTTCTTGAAAGTTTTCTGGCGGCTGTCGTACCCGTGTCCGAAGGGGGAGATGAAGTACAGGCAGCAGTGCACGCGGTTGTCCTGGATGTTCTTGCGGTTCAGGCCACTCTCATCCCTGAAGTACTGCTCAAACTGCTGGTCAATGTAGTCAGCCACTGGCTTCCAGCTGTCCACACACACACACACAGAAACACACACACACACACACACACACAGAAACACACACACACACACACACATACACATGCAGACACACACACACACACACACACACACACACACACACACACATATACTCAGTATAATCTATAACATTCCATCATACTCCATCACTGCACATAAAAATGTGCCCCAGCAACCTTGAATGAAACCGAATGAAGTTACACCATCTTGTCCTTGAAAAACATACCGGAGAGTCTTCCTGGAAGCTCAACACCCCACCCCCCACCAGCCAAACTATGAGCCCCACCCCCCACCAGCCAAACTATGAGCCCCACCCCCCACCAGCCAAACTATGAGCCCCACCCCCCACCAGCCAAACTATGAGCCCCACCCCCCACCAGCCAAACTATGAGCCCCACCCATCCCAGCAACATACCACTCAGTGTTGTTGACAGCATCTCCAAAGCCAGGCGTGTCCACAATAGTCAACTTCAGTTTGACGCCCTTCTCTTCAATGTCCACCGTATGCTTCGTTATTTCCACAGTCTGTGTGATCCTCTCTGTACAGACAACCAAAACAAGATTAGGATTTACAACTGCGCATACAGACACGACAGCTGCTCACAGAAACAAAAGCTATAGGGCTGCGGTGGCCCTCAAACAGCATCTCAGGGAAACCTACATCAGTCTCGATGTGATTCATCAGCCTTAGATCAACATCCAATCCCTCAGTCTAAGAGAAACGGCCATCAGACTCAGATGTACTTCATGAGTGGTTGCATGCGAACTGTCACTGCCCGTTTTTCATGGCGTGTTGATCTACATGGGCCAAATGTATGGTTGGTGTGCAGTACCGCCACACGGCTGATGCAGCAACAGACGAGGTTAACCATGAAGTGAAGATTAGTTAACTTTACATGTATGTAATACACATAAAATCACCTCAGTTATAATTTCTAAAGGTACGATTCACAGCCTGTCAGAACATGCTAAAAGTAGAAAATAACGGAATATCACTGAATTTAACCACCGACAGTAGCCACACGCTTGCGTTAGCAACTAAGCTAGCTAGCTAGCTAGCGGGGCTAATGATACTATTTACACCACTCACAGTGCCAACCTCACCGACTTCAGAGGAAAGATTGAGGCATAGAGGGTGAAACAACTTCCAGTAGCTCGCGACATGTTGTCCGTTTGTGGGCTTTGGAGTGTGTGCCTGTAGTCTGGTGTGTGCCTGTAGTTTGGTGTGTGTGCCTGTAGTTTGGTGTGTGCCTGTAGTCTGGTGGCAGGTGGTGGCCTCACAGGAGAGTTTGATCATTGCCTTACATATTGTTCACATGACGTTACATGAATACGTTTAAATAAATTAGGCCAGACAAATAATAAATAATAAACTATTATTTATAATAATAAATGTTGTATCTTATATGATCTGAAAGCCTGTTCATTTTCCTTTACAACTATGTCCCATTTTATTATGCAGGAGTCGGATGAGGGTGGGGTCCCAAGTGAAATGTGCCAAATTTCCCAGCCAATGTCAAACAGTGTATTCTCCTGTTGGTATTGACTCTATTGGTATCGGTCTCATGGTTCATCGCCATTCTGTTGCTTTTCTGAAGGACACATGGTCAGAAACACACAAATGCTTGACTTATCATTTTAGTGGAATACATACAGAAAATGTGGGTGTGAGAAACCATTTTGGCATTTTTCCACCCTACTGCCAGTCAAAAGATGTTTTCAGGGTTTTTAGCCACTTCATGTGCAATTAACACTGTCTACAATGTTTGGATCATTTACCTGAAATAGTCCTGTCATTCCTCTGCACGCAGCACATTCAGTAAACAGTCTTTTTCTTTTTTTTTCTTTTTAAAACGCATGCTTTCTCGAGCAGCCATATCACCAAAGCATATAAATAGCCCAACGTCTGTTGTAGGCAAAGTACGAGGGGTGATTTCTTTTGGCTTGACACCAAAGCAAAAACAGCCAATTTCATTTCAACAGACTAACATACTGTTTACTGAATAAGCTAATATATTGGTCATAGACTGCGCACAGCAACCAGAAATTTACCCTGTATAAATCAGACAGGCCATGCAAAAATGCGCAGTGCCAGTTAGCACTGGCTAACAAAGTATATCTGAGACTGACAGCCTTTTTCCATAGACTGACAGCTGTTTTCCTTGATGACTGATGTATATTTTCCTTTGACTGGTGGAGGTTTCCCTGTGATATCCTCTCAGGGCCAGCATACAGGACAGTAGCACACCTTCAGCAGTGAGCAGTTTCCTGTCAATATAGAGGTCCGTGAGGAACAGACTGTGGACCAAAGTGGATTTCCCCAGACCAGACTCTCCTGCAACAGCAGAGAAAAAATAGAGAGAGAGAGAGAGAGAGAGAGAGAGAGAAAGAGAGAGAGAGAGATAATTCAGATCATAGGTTAAAGGTTAAGGCTCAAGGGTCAAGGAGAACAGGTCGGCTGGTTGACCCAAACTCACCTGACACCATTAGTGTGAAGTCGAAGCCCTTCTTAACAGACTTCCGATGTACCTGGTTTGGCAGTGTGGCAAAGCCCACATACTCCTTATCATTGTCCTGAGAGAGAGAGAATAGAGAGAGAGAGAGAGAGAGAGAGATAGAGATTGATCCTTCATCGTACAGTCCTGTTGATGTTCAACACATTCACACACCAATACCTTACACACACACACACACACACACACACAGACTCACACATGAACACACACACACACACACACACACACACACACACAGAGGAATGCATGAGCAGAGGCACACGGCCCTGAACCCTGGATTTGAGGTTAGACACTATATTATGATCTGAATCTGGGTGGGGGGTCCCCACTCAGTTTGGGGGGTACAGGCAGGGCCCAGCCCAGCAGGACCTGTTACCTCTGTGCAGTCGTAGGGGTCAAATCGGCCCCAGGGGCTCTTGGGCCGGGAGGGGCTGATGGGGGGGGGCAGGCAGAACTCTACAGCCCCTGGGAAGCTCCCTCCCACGGGGGGGAGCAGGAAAGCGAGGGGGGGGCTACGTGGGCCCCCAGCCGACTCCTGCCCCGCCTTTGGGCCGTCCCGCATCAGCTGCTCCAGCTCGGAATCCTCCCACTCATCCTTGGATTGGCTACAGAACTGGGGGGGCGGGGCCAGTTGTGGGGAGGGGCGGAGTCAGTTGAGAGGAGGGGGCGGGCCAGTTCAGGGCAGCACAGGTGGGAGGGGTGTTAATTAAAGGGGGCAATGGATGGAATGAGGAGAAAGAAGAAAAAAAGAAGAGTTGATGTTCACAGAATACTGGAGGAGTGTTAGTAGTGTCAATGTTTTGCGGTGTCAGCCAACTCTCCCCTCACAGCTAAGTATAACCGGAAATGCTGAATGTCAGATCCGGACAGTAAGCCTGGTTCTCCAGACAACATAAACAACCACACTATGAAGGGATGCCTCCAGGCAATGCCTGCTGACATTCACCAGGGTCAAAGGGCATATGACCCCTGTGTCCTGGCCCCACCCAATCAGTGACCGACAGCTGTCCCATTACAGACATGCAGGAATTCAGCAGGGGTGGGGTAAGAGCAGAGCTGAAATTCCATGTTCCATAACTTTTAGATTCACTATGTAGAAACAGACTCACATGTAGGTCAGATTTGGAGCTGTTGTTTGCTTAGAGCAGGAAGTGATGATACAGGCCAGTGAGGCTCGTAATGACTCTATCTCCTTTCTCCCAGAGTGGCAGGGCCTTACAGTGCGTATCACTAGGGGGCACTCTCCTCTACACTGATACCTGGGCCTAGGACAGTCCTAATTGAACCTAATTTGTTATTTAGCTGATTGATTGATTTAATAGTTGATTACACTAAGCAGGGGCCAATCCCCCCCTGGAGCAATGTGGAGTTAAGGGCTTTGCTCAAGGGCCTAACAGCTGGATCTTATTGTGGCCACACCAGGGCTTGAACCACCAACCTTCCGGGTCCCAGTGATGTACCTTAGCAACCAGGGTACAGGCTGCCCTAATGCCCTGTGCCACAGGGGGGCGCTCTCAGCACTGATACCTGCAGGCCTGGGGGGTGGTGATGGAGCTCAGGGGACTCGGGGCCGGAGGAGTCAGACTGCAGGTCAGCCTCGTGGTCAGAGTCCTCCATGGCTACAGGCGCTACAGTGCACTCTGCCATCTCCAACAGGAAGTGAGAGACAGGGGGCGTGGGTGGAGTCAATAGGGTCAGGGGTCGTCCAATCAGGACAGTGGGCGGGGATGGAGTAGGCAGGTGGGGAGCAGACAGGTGGAGTTAAAAGGAGAAAAGGAAAATTATGAAATTGTTAGAAAAAGCTAAGAATTATGACTGAAATTAAAACACTTGGATTCAGCTTTTGAAAGTAAAAGTCCAGAGGCGCCAGTGGTCATGGAAAGAGTGCTGTTATTATGAGGAATAATATCTGGAAAGTGAGACTGCTGAGTGATACCATACCTGACCTATAAACCCTGTATTGAGACTTATTGCATAATGACTGTTGTTTCAATGTTTCAGAGTCAATGTCAAGACAATTTCACACACAAACATCCTTTTGTTGAGTCCATGTTTGGTGCTGATGATTAGCTGCACTGTACACAACATATTTAGATAAGAGAAGTTCATCCTTCCACCTCAACTATCTCACATGATCCCTCTGATCCAGAGAAAAGGCCCAAAGAAGCAAGACTGCGGGTAGTTTACAATCCCCCTCGTTCCCTGCATCCCGACTCCTGATGCAAGGCCCCCCGGCGGACTGCTGTAATTACCCAGAGATCAGTGCGCCATCAGGCTCTGCCCCAGATTACAGACCTGTGACCTGGATTCTAGCTCCCAGGGTACGGCATGGATCAATCCTCAATCTCCGGGGCCTGGCCTACATACCCAGCCTGGTCAATAACTCCCCCGGCTGCCATGGCAACCTTCTACAACGCTGGCACATATCTGCCCTCTCAACTACCAATAACCACTCACTCGACACCCCAAGCCTTTATCACTCCTATATTACTCGCCTTTCACTCTTTCCCCTAACTCTATGAATAATGTCAAAAGCTTTAATTAAACCAAGGCTATTAACCTCCAATTGTGTCACTGAGAAGCTCTGACTAGTATAAAAAAAAGATACTGAAAAAATCAACTCTATGCATATACTTCCCTGTACTTCCTACAGGGAAGTACATGCATAGAGACTTAAGCATTTATTTACCGTTCATAAGACGGTGTGACAAGGTAGCCTACTTCTAGGGTGTTCGACTGACAACTAGTTCAAGACCCGGGCTATAGGGATGCTGACCTGCATCTGGAGAGATGAAGTTGGGTCCCTAAACAAAAAAAGAACCCTGCCATGGAGCCCTTGAGTAAGGCCCTAAATGCAAGACAGCAAGTTCAACAAGACAACAAGTTCTTAACAAACCTCCCCTGGTTAAATAAAGGATTAAAAAGAAAAGACAGAAACCGTCCTGAGGGTGAGACCTGCGTGAGAGTTTAAATCTCACCCAGCAAGCTATTCTGCCCAGTCATCTGTCTGTTCACTTTCTGTCACGGCCTGCAACCTAAGCAAATGGACAACTGATCACCCAGATTTCTGTGCTTCCTAGTTTTCCATCTGATTTGATCCCATTTTGTCACACTCTATTGCTTCATACATTGCAACAGAGGAGCAGCTAAAAACTTTAAAAGGATAAGCAGCAGACTATGGCAAATATTTGGCTTGCTACCAAAATCACTCAGATTAAACACCAAAAACTCACAGTTTATACAAAATGACAGCTGCAGGAGAGCACTAAGAGGAAAGAGCGGGAGACACACTGAGCCCCTCCCTCAGCCTCGTACGCCTGAGCCCTGGCAGTGCAGGGGAGACTCACCTGTGGACCCTCTGATGAGATGGGACAGTCTCGCCTTCCTGCCTCTCCACAGCCAGCGCCTCATTCCCTCTGAGGGACGCAACTCTGCACTCTGCGCTTTTATACCCCCACCCCCTTCCCCAGGCCCTGTCCTCGCTGTTATACCCCCCCTCTAATCAGGCCCTGTCATTGAGCGCATCGAGCTGCCCCACTGCCTCAGGGCCCAGTCACCCCCATCCGCAGACTCACACTATTCACCCCCCGAACACACACGCACGTACGCACACTCCATGGACGTGCGGTCAGGGTAGGCAGGGTAGGCAGTGCCTACCCTGTGATAATCCAATCAAAATTACTAAACAAAACAAAAATAAAAATAAATGTTTTACATGTAAATGAAATAGTTTTTCTAATATTTCATGTGTTTTATTGGTCCTGTTCTTTTTGCTCAAAATTCCCAAAATGTCTAAAACGGCATTAAAATATGTCGTGAGGCGCTAGGCTGTACAGGATATGCTGCAGCACTCCGTTTCATTGTAGTGGAAGACGCGCGTCCCCGCCTCTCGTTACTCTCAGTGGAACACGCGCGTCCCCGCCTCTCATTACTTTCAATGGCAGGGTAGGCAAGAGCTCTTCTGCCGACCCTGCTGAGGATTCATTCATTCAGGAGACTTCAGAATCCGCGCATGCAAGCCTACCCTGGATGACGTGTCACCTGTGTCATATCATATGTGTCATCATATGTGTCATCTGCGCGAGGCTTCCAGCCATAACGGCGCGAAACCACAAGGTGCTTAGAACCTACAACACAGTCAGAAACATGTCGATGCAACAATTTCACAACTTTAGTTGGATTTCCAACAAAAGTTGGATTTAATTAAAAAAGGCAGACCGACACCAGCACTTCCCGAACTTCATCAACGCAAGGGACAGAAAATTGTGCGCTCCTTCCATCAGGAGTGGTATGAAAGAAGAGAGTGGCTTTGTGACTCAGCTAGCAATAGCAGGCTATACTGTTTTCCGTGCTTGCTCTTCTCAAGGGAGAGAGACAACGTCTGGTTAGGAGCCGGCTACTTTTAAACGAACTGTTGTCGATCTAAAATGAAGACAGATTCAGCAACTGTATGGCTTATTTCTCGCTTCAAATGTTTTCAGAAACACATTTCAGTGAACTATTTTCGTAATATAACAGACTGTAGCAGCCAGGCTCGCTACTTCCGGGTCCGCGGGAGACAGAGACAGACGAGGCAGGAAGGAGAGCCAACGGGCCAGCAGACCGCTTTATTTAACACCAGTCAATAATGTACCTTAAAATAGGCATAAGCGGAGACAGCATTAAATACATGGCAACATAATTATTTCCCATATTATTACCATTTTTACAAAGTCGTCTTCATGTCTCTCTGCTCCGTTTCCTCCGTATCCGTAAGCTTTGAAAAAACGTGCACAAGTACGCACGTAATGAACTCAGAGTACGGACAGAACGCTCCGTCCGGATCCGTATGCGTATTTAACGTAGAGCATAAATGGGTCTTAACTAGGTTGGCAACTATTAACTCGTCAGGCTTATCACGGAGAAGTGGTTTTACAGTTAAACAGCATGATGTTTAACCAGGGTACCAGGGTAAAAGACAAATTAATGAAAGGAACAAAAGAGAAAAGAAACAAGAATCAAGCTAGAAACAAACCGCGACTGGCGTCGCTCGTCCGCTTGTGCCAGCCGTGGCTATCTAAAAATACAAACAAACGGAGCTATTGTTATGCAAAGGCGAGACGGAGACTCCCCTAATTTAAAAAGTCTAACTAGGCCTAATATCTTTGAGAATTTCGTTTAAGAATATCCCTTGCCTACCCAGTCACCGACCTCACCGCACGTCACTGGCACACTCACACACACACACACACACACACGTACGCACACTCACACACACACACACACTCACACACACACACACACACACACACACACACACACACACACACACACACACACACACACACTCACACACACACACACACACTCACACACACACACACACTCACACACACACACACACACACACACACACACTCACACACACACACACACACACTCTCACACACACACACACACACACTCACACACACACACACACACACACTCACACACACACACACACACACTCACACACACACACACTCACACACACACACACACACTCACACACACACACACTCACACACACACACACACACACACGTACGCACACTCACACACCGGCACACACACGCACGTATGCACACACACACACACTCACACACACACACATGCACGTACGCACACTCACACACCGGCACACACACGCACGTATGCACACACACACACACTCACACACACACACATGCACGTACGCACACTCACACACACCGGCACACACACACACACACACACTCACACACACACACACACATGCACGTACGCACACTCACACACACCGGCACACACACACACACACACACACGTACGCACACTCACACACCGGCACACACACTCACACACACACACATGCACGTACGCACACTCACACACACCGGCACACACACACACACACACACACACGTACGCACACTCACACACCGGCACACACACGCACACTCACACACCGGTCACGCACGTATGCACACACACACACACACACACACACATGCACGTACGCACACTCACACACACACACACACACGCACGTAGGCACACTCACACACACCGGCACACACGCACGTACGCACACTCACACACACACACGTACACACGTACGCACACTCACACACACCGACACACACGCACGTACGCACACTCACACACACCGGCACACACACGCACGTATGCACACTCACACGCACCGGCACATACGTACGCATACATGCACATACACACACACTTACACAATGTACGCACACACACACACACATACACACACACCTACACAATGTACGCACACACAGACACACACACACACACCTATATACACACAGATACGCACACACACACACACACACACACACACACACACCTGTATGTACACAGAAGAGCTTACCTACAGTCCTAATTTATATGATACGCAACTGTGGCGTAAAGCACACAGCATCGTTGGTGAACATCTTCTATATCAAGAGTTCCACTCATACCTTCGCATTTTCAATTTTAGGATCACATAATTTTATTCAAACAGATCAACTAACTGCAAATAATTTTAGATCAGGACAACCATCTATGGTACGTACAGTATTGTGGTATGGAGTGAAAAGCTGAACGGTGTTTGTATGCATTCTTAATTTAGAATGTCATTTATTATGTGTTTTTGCAGAATATAACTTGTAGATCCTATGTTGTTATTTTTTGTGTTATTGTTATGTGGCATACTGCAAAGCAAACTGCCCATTTGGACCAAAAAGCTTCACTCTGCTCTACAGGGTAACACCCAGTTTGTCAGTGTGTTAGCATAGCCTCTCAGAGTCATTGTGTGTGTTAGCATAGCCTCTCAGAGTCACTGCGTGTGTTAGCATAACCTCTCAGAGTCACTGTGTGTGTTAGCATAGCCTTTCAGAGTCACTGTGTGTGTTAGCATGTACTCACAGTCACTGTGTGTGTTATCATAGTCTCTCAGAGTCCCAGACTCAAGGTGTGTGTTAGCATAGCCTCTAACAGTCACTGTGCATGTTAGCATAGCCTTTCAGAGTCACTGTGTGTGTTAGCATAGCCTCTCACAGTCACTGTGTGTGTTAGCATAACCTCTCAGAGTCACTGTGTGTGTTAGCATGTACTCACAGTCACTGTGTGTGTTAGCATAGCCTCTCAGAGTCCCAGACTCAAGGTGTGTGTTAGCATAGCCTCTAACAGTCACTGTGTGTGTTAGCATAGCCTTTCAGAGTCACTGTGTGTGTTAGCATAGCCTCTCACAGTCACTGTGTGTTAGCATAGCCTCTCACAGTCACTGTGTGTGTTAGCATAGCCTCTCAGAGTCACTGTGTGTGTTAGCATAGCCTCTAACAGTCACTGTGTGTGTTAGCATAGCCTTTCAGAGTTACTGTGCATGTTAGCATAGCCTCTCAGAGGCACTGTGTGTGTTAGCATGTACTCACAGTCACGGTGTGTGTTAGCATAGCCTCTCAGAGTCACTGTGTGTTAGCATAGCCTCTCACAGTCACTGTGTGTGTTAGCATGTACTCACAGTCACGGTGTGTGTTAGCATAGCCTCTCAGAGTCACTGTGTATGTTAGCATAGCCTCTTAGAGTCATTGTGTGTGTTAGCATAGCCTCTCACAGTCACTGCTTTTCCCTGTCTGCACAGCTGCCCTCAGCCCAGATGTGCACGTGGAGGTTTATTTTCCCTGATAGATGCACCGCAGCAGTGAAGCAGATGATAATCTTCAATATTAAAAACTGAGAGCAGCACAGACCCAGCCAATGTGGATGGACAGCTGAAGGATTACATCCCTGTTCTGGAGTCTTTATTAGAGACAGGAGATACAGGGTGAATATCCTGCCAAGCCCTAATGGAGGAAGGCCAATGAGACCAGAACAAACGCACACAGAGAGCAGGGTTTACATCACCCTGCATAGTGCCACACGCACAGAGCCTCATCGGTATTCCTGACACCAAGCGCTCCGGATTCAGGAAACCACAGAGCGACTGCAGCCAAACTACTGCAGAGAGTCCCCCCCCTCCCCAAAAAAGGCACAAGCTGTGCTCTGGCCACTCTCTTTCTCACAGTGAACTGGTGTCTCACTCACTCAAAATCAGCTAATTTTAATGGCTCCCATGAACAAAATTCCACAACATCCATTTCACTTAAAACTGCTGAGTCTCACTGTGTCTCTGTGTGTCTTGCTGTGTCTGTATGTCTCACTGTGTCTCTGTGTGCTCTTGTGTGTCTCACTGTGTCTCTGTGTGTCTCACTGTGTCTCTGTGTGTCTGTGTCTGTCTCACTGTGTCTCTGTGTGTCTCGCTGTGTCTGTATGTCTCACTGTGTCTCTGTGTGCTCTTGTGTGTCTCACTGTGTCTCTGTGTGTCTCACTGTGTCTCTGTCTGTCTCACTGTGTCTGTGTGTCTCACGGTGTCCTTGACTGTCTCACTGTGTCTGTGTCTGTCTCACTGTGTCTCTGTGTGCTCTTGTGTGTCTCACTGTGTCTCTCACTGTGTCTCTGTCTGTCTCACTGTGTCTGTGTGTCTCACTGTGTCCTTGTCTGTCTCACTGTGTCTGTCTCACTGTGTCTCTGTGTGTCTTGCTGTGTCTCTGTGTGCTCTTGTGTGTCTTGCTGTGTCTCTGTCTGTCTCTCTGTGTCTCTGTGTGTCTCACTGTGTCCTTGTCTGTCTCACTGTGTCTGTGTCTGTCTCACTGTGTCTCTGTCTGTCTCACTGTGTCTGTGTGTCTCACTGTGTCTCTGTCTGTCTCACTGTGTCTCTGTGTGCTCTTGTGTGTCTTGCTGTGTCTGTCTCACTGTGTCTGTGTCTGTCTCACTGTGTCTCTGTCTGTCTCACTGTGTCTGTGTGTCTCTGTCTCACTGTGTCTCTGTGTGCTCGTGTGTCTCACTGTGTCTCTGTCTATCTCACTGTGTCTGTGTGTCTCACTGTGTCTGTGTCTGTGTGTGTCTCGCTGTGTCTCTGTGTGTCTCGCTGTGTCTCTGTGTGTCTCACTGTGTCTGTGTGTCTCACTGTGTCTCCGTCTGTCTCACTGTGTCTCTGTGTGCTCTTGTGTGTCTTGCTGTGTCTGTCGGTCTCACTGTGTCTGTCTCACTGTGTCTCTGTGTGCTCTTGTGTGTCTTGCTGTGTCTGTCTGTCTCACTGTGTCTGTGTCTGTCTCACTGTGTCTCTGTCTGTCTCACTGTGTCTGTGTGTCTCACTGTGTCTCTGTCTCACTGTGTCTCTGTGCTCGTGTGTCTCACTGTGTCTCTGTCTATCTCACTGTGTCTGTGTGTCTCACTGTGTCTGTGTCTGTGTGTGTCTCGCTGTGTCTCTGTGTGTCTCACTGTGTTTGTGTGTCTCACTGTGTCTCTGTGTGTCTCACTGTGTTTGTGTGTCTCACTGTGTTTGTGTGTCTCACTGTGTCTCTGTGTGCTCGTGTGTCTCTGTCTGTCTCACTGTGTCTGTGTGTGTCTCACTGTGTCTCTGCCTGTCTCACTGTGTCTGTCTCACTGTATCTCTGGGTGTCTCACTGTGTCTGTGTCTCACTGTGTCTCTGTGTGTCTCACTGTGTCTCTGTCTGTCTCACTGTGTGCTTGTGTGTCTCACTGTGTCCCTGTCTGTCTCACTGTGTCTCTGTGTGTCTCACTGTGTCTGTCTGTCTCACTGCGTCTGTGTGTCTCGCTGTGTCTGTGTCTGTCTCACTGTGTCTGTGTGTCTCACTGTGTCTCTGTCTGTCTCACTGTGTCTGTGTGTGCTCTTGTGTGTCTCACTGTGTCTCTGTCTGTCTCTCTGTATCTCTATGTGTCTCACTGTGTCTGTGTCTGTCTCACTGTGTCTATGTCTGTCTCACTGTGTCTGTGTCTGTCTCACTGTGTCTATGTCTGTCTCGCTGTGTCTCTGTGTGCTCTTGTGTGTCTCGCTGTGTCTCTGTGTGTCTCACTGTCTCTGTGTGCTCGTGTGTCTCACTGTGTCTGTCTCGCTGTGTCTCTGTGTGCTCTTGTGTGTCTCTGTCTGTCTCACTGTGTCTCTGTGTGTCTTGCTGTGTCTCTGTCTGTCTCACTGTGTCTCTGTGTGCTTTTGTGTGTCTTGCTGTGTCTCTGTCTGTCTCTCTGTATCTCTGTGTGTCTCACTGTGTCTCTGTCTGTCACACTGTGTCTGTGTGTCTCGCTGTGTCTGTGTGTCTCACTGTGTCTCTGTCTGTCTCACTGTGTCTCTGTCTGTCTCACTGTGTCTGTGTCTGTCTCACTGTGTCTATATGTGTCTCACTGTGTTTGTGTGTCTCACTGTGTCTCTGTGTGCTCGTGTGTCTCTGTCTGTCTCACTGTGTCTGTCTCACTGTGTCTGTGTGTGTCTCACTGTGTCTCTGCCTGTCTCACTGTGTCTGTCTCACTGTATCTCTGTGTGTCTCACTGTGTCTGTGTCTGTCTCACTGTGTCTCTGTGTGTCTCGCTGTGTCTCTGTGTGCTCTTGTGTGTCTCACTGTGTCTCTGTGTGTCTCACTGTCTCTGTGTGCTCGTGTGTCTCACTGTGTCTGTGTGCTCTTGTGTGTCTCTGTCTCACTGTGTCTGTGTGTGTCTTGCTGTGTCTCTGTCTGTCTCACTGTGTCTCTGTGTGCTCATGTGTCTCACTGTGTCTGTGTCTGTCTCACTGTGTCTGTGTGTCTCGCTGTGTCTGTGTGTCTCACTGTGTCTCTGTCTGTCTCACTGTGTCTCTGTCTGTCTCACTGTGTCTGTGTCTGTCTCACTGTGTCTGTGTGTGTCTTGCTGTGTCTCTGTCTGTCTCACTGTGTCTCTGTGTGCTCATGTGTCTCTCTGTGTCTGTCTCACTGTGTCTGTGTCTGTCTCACTGTGTCTCTGTGTGTCTCACTGTGTCTCTGTGTGCTCTTGTGTGTCTCACTGTGTCTCTGTGTGTCTCACTGTGTCTCTGTCTGTTTCACTGTGTCTGTGTGTGTCTCACTGTGTCTCTGTCTGTCTCGCTGTGTCTCTGTGTGCTCTTGTGTGTCTCACTGTGTCTCTGTGTGTCTCACTGTGTCTCTGTCTGTCTCGCTGTGTCTCACTGTGTCTGTGTGTCTCACTGTGTCTCACTGTGTCTCTGTCTGTTTCACTGTGTCTGTGTGTGTCTCACTGTGTCCTTGTCTGTCTCACTGTGTCTCACTGTGTCTCACTGTGTCTCTGTCTGTTTCACTGTGTCTGTGTGTGTCTCACGGCTGCACTCCTCTCCGTCAGAGAATCACTACATGCTGCGTGAGCAGCCTCCCACTCCTGTTCTGATTCTTCCCGACCTCTCTGCTGCCTTCGACACTGTGGATCACTCCATCCTCCTGCCCTCCCTATCATCTATTGAGTTCTACCCCTCTGGTCGCTCCTTCCAGGTTGCAACAGGAGTTCTTCAGGGCTTGGTCCTTGGTCCCATTCTTTTCTCCCTTTACACTAGATCCTTTGGCCCTGTTATTACTTACACTATTTTATCTGACACTGGTTATTTTGATGTTATTTTTTTGTTCTCACAATTGTGTGTCTCATTATTACTGGAGTTGTGTTCGCTAGGATGGTTTTATTACTACTTTTGTTTGGCTATGTAAGCTGTTTATTGTTGTTCCTTCCATTATTCCATTATTTTGCGTTGTATCAAAACAGTTTGATAGATATATTGTGTCTCACTGTGTCTGCATGTCTCACTGTCTCTGTCTGTCTCACTGTGTGCGTGTCTCACTGTGTCTGTGTGTCTCACTGTGTGTCTGTCTCTGTCTGTCTCACTGTCTGCGTGTCTCACTGCGTCTCTTTGTCACACTGTGTCTCTGTGGGTCTCACGGTGTCTGTCTCACTGTTTCACATTGTATCTCTATCTCACTGCGTGTCTGTGTGTCTAACTGTGTCTCTGTGGGTTTCACTGTGTCTCTCACTATGCTTCTCTGTCTCATTGTATCTCTGTGTGTCACCCAGTCTCTGTGTGTCTCACTGTGTCTCTGTGGGTCTCACTGTGTCTAACTGTGTTTGTGTGTCTCACTGTGTGCCTCTGTGGGTCTCACGGTGTCTCTTTGTCTTGTTGTGTCTCTGTGGGTTTCTCACTATGTTTCTGTGTCTCACACTTATCTTTGTGTCTCACTATGTCTCTGTATCTCACTGTGTCTCTGTGTATCTCAGAGTATGTCATGATGCCATACTGTGTTGGTCATCAATGAGAAAGTGCAGCACTAACGGATTCACTCTGGAAAGTCTGAGTGACCGAGGCCTTCACAGAGAAACATGTGACCTCACAGTAAAAAGGAAATTAGCATTGCAGAGTGGCATTCCTCATGTCAGAATTTGTGAGAAACACATTCTCCTGGATCAGCTAGTTCATGTTTAAGTGAACTTACATTCATACACTTTATCTTCACCTGACATATCACTGCTCCACCCTTTTCTTCACCATGTCCCTCAAACAAACTAGAGTATCCTTTTCCTTTTCCATCCTTCGCTCCTCTTTTTCACCGAACTCTCCCATGGCTGGGGTGTGAGTGAGTTAGTGAGTGAGTGAGTGAGTGAGTGAGTAAGTGAATGAGTGAATGAGTGAGTGAGTGAGTGAGTGAGTGAGTGAGTGTGTGAGTGAGTGAGTGAGTGCATGAATGACATAATGCAGATGTTGAATGCTGTGTGCTTGGATGAGCCTTTTCAACATGCTGGCTGCCTATCAGTTGTTTGAATACTGCCCTTGTTTGAAACAGAACATTAATGCTTTTGTTCACCAGCCCTGCATCATGGAGCTCCATAGGGGATCCACAATCAGGCACATTATGCAAAACAACACGTCATCACAGGACACATAAATATGCCACATTCATTCATTTCACAGACAACTATCACTTTTGGCCAATATAGCAGAGAACATAATCTTATGATTAGCACAATTACTGAAAAAGTAGACATGAATCCAATGACACCTCCGTGGTTTATATTCATAGTATAACTCAACCAGTTGAAGGCTACCACTTTGAGGAGGAGATAACATTAAAATAAGTCTATCTTACGACTGAACAGTGATTAACCCCACAGCTCAGGCAAAAGTAATCTAACTGCAGAGAGACTGAACAGTGATTAACCCCACAGCTCAGGCAAAAGCAATCAAACAGCAGAGAGACTGAACTTAACCATGCAGCAGACTCATAGGATAGTCTGACACTACACACTGTTGGAACAGAGTGGTCACTCACAGTCAGATAAATAATCTGACAAAAGAGCACTAACAGACACATCTTTACAGTAAATACACAATATTAGCATATACAATACATTGCAAAAGTCTTGTGCTTTTTTTGTTTGTTTCTGTGTTAGGAGAAAACAACAAATTTGAGATTTCCAAAAATGTGTTTTCCAAAATTTTTTTATGTTTGTTGAATAAAGTAATAAATTAAGTAGTAGACCACCTCTCAGATAAAAACTTGATCGAGGCTGTCTGGGATTACCTGGAGAGGCAGATGCAATTCTGCAAAAGAACTGTGGCAAGTTCTCCAATATGATTGGAACAGCCTACCAGCCCATTCTCTTATAAAACTGCAGGACAGTGTAAGAGAATTGATGCAGTTTTAAAGGTGAAGTGTGTTCACAACAAGTATTTGTCTGATTTAGTTTTTACTGTTCACTAATCTTTATAGTACATTTTTAAATATTTAAATTCAATCAATAATTGTTTTATATTTCATTATGCATAGCACTTCATTCTGCAAAGCACTGTATAGCACAGGCCATGAAAAGACACAAAATCACCTCACCTCACACTCTAAAACCTCATAATCTCATACTCCTAAAACGTCTCTCACACACACATTCAAACACTCATGCATAGTCTCTCACACACACATTCAAACACTCTCATGCACAGTCACTCACACACACATTCAAACACTCAAACTGTTTTGCCTCTCTCCATCTCTCTCATGGGCACACACGCTTTTCTCTTGCTTTTCCCCATCTGATACACTTTCTCTCTGTCTCTCTCTGAAACACAAACAAACTCATGCACACACACACACCCACACACACACAGATACCTCTGCGTCGCTGTTTGTTTCACAGGTTGCTGCCATTGCCTCCATTCAGGTGCAGGGAAACTGAATAAACCCTCCTGTCCCCTAACTGGACCACAGCTTTTACACAACCCCGCCCCTCCTGCTGAACCCACCCCCCTGCCACAGCCCAACACACGCAGGCTTTGCATTTCATTCACAGATGATGCGGTATTAGGAGCAAACACACACACACACACGCCCCCTCACACACACACGCACACACAGACACACGCCCCTCCCCCCCACAACCTACTGGGATTTGTTTTGTGATCATGAGGTCTTATGTCTTAATGTTAACAGTATGATCTAGTGATCGGTTAATACTGATCACAAGATCTGTTCATAGTGATCATGTGATCTAGTATGAGAAGAGAAGGAGGGAGAGAAGCAGGGAGAGGGAGGCAGGGAGGGAAAGAGGGGAGGGGAGCTGGGACAGATCACTCAGAGTCAGTACCAGTCTGTGTGTGGAACTAACGCTCTATCCTGCTAGAGAGAGACAGAGTGTGTGTGTGTGTGTATGTGCCTGTGTGTGGAACTAACGCTCTATCCTGCTAGAGAGAGACAGAGTGTGTGTGTGTGTATGTGCCTGTGTGTGGAACTAATGCTCTATCCTGCTAGAGAGAGAAAGAAAGAGAGAGACAGTGTGTGTGTGTGTGTGTGTGTGTGTGCATGTGCCTGTGTGTGGAACTAATGCTCTATCCGGCTAAAGAGAGTTTGCCTGCATGCGTGTGCATGTGTGTTTGTGTCTGCGTGCCTGTGTGTGTTTGTGTGCCTGCATGTGTGAATGTCTGTGTGTGTATGTGTGTTTGTGTGTGTGTGTGTTTGTGTGTGTGTATGTCTGTGTGTATGTGTGTTTGCGTGTGTGTGTCTGTGTGTGTATGTGTGTGTGTATGTATGTGTTTGTGTGTGAACGTGTGTGTGTTTGTGTGTGTGTCTGTGTGTGTATGTGTGTTTGTGTGTGTGTGAATGTGTGCGAGTGTGTGTGTGTGTGTATGTGTGCATGTGTGTTTGTGTGTGTGTGTGTGTCTGTGTGTGTGTGAGTGTGTGTGTGTGTGTGTGTGAGTGAGTGTGTGCGTGTATGTGTCTGTGTATGTGTGTCTGTGTGTGTGTGTGTGAGCGTGTATGTGTGTTTGTGTCTGTGTATGTGTGTCTGTGTGTGTGTGTGTGTGTGAGTGTGTGTCTGTGTGAGTGTGTGTGTGTGTGAGTGTGTTTGTGTGTGTGTGAGTGTGTGTGTGTTTGTGTCTGTGTCTGTGTGTGTGTGTGTGTGTGCGTGTATGTGTGTTTGTGTCTGTGTTTGTGTGTCTGAGTGTGTGTGTATGTGAGTGTGTGTGTGAGTGTGTGTGTGTGTGTGTGAGTGTGAGAGTGTGTGTGTGTGTGTGTTTGTGTGTGTGTGTGTGTGTGTGAGAGTGTGAGTGTGAGAGTGTGTGAGTGTGTGTGTGTGTGAGTGTGTGTGTGAGTGTGTGTGTGTGTGTGAGTGTGTGTGTGAGTGTGTGTGTGAGTGTGTGTGTGTGGAGGAAGGCATGGTGGCAGTGACAGGCACACAGCAGGGTGGGCTAAAGATGTGTGGCTGTGTGCTGGAATGTGAGAGCACTTTATACAACTCAGCTGACAGATGTACAGCACACACAGACATACCAGTGTGCTCTCAAACACACATACACACGCACACACACTCTCGCTCACGCTCACACACACTCTCACTCTCACTCTCACTCTCACTCTCACTCTCACTCTGTCACACGCACATGCTCACGCACACGCACACACTACACACACACATGCACAAAGACAGAACACATCCATCTCCACACATGAAATGGGCAATGAAGCTCCCCCCCAGCTCTGTAACTCCCCCCAGCTCTGTAACTCCACCCAGCTGCATAACTCCGCCCAGCTCTGTAGCTCCACCCAGCTATGCTCTCTTACACAGCTGGATATATACTGAATTACTACCATTTACACAGCTGGATATATGCTGAATTACTACCATTTACACAGCTGGATATATACTGAATTACTACCATTTACACAGCTGGATATATGCTGAATTACTACCATTTACACAGCTGGATATATGCTGAATTACTACCATTTACACAGCTGGATATATGCTGAATTACTACCATTTACACAGCTGGATATATGCTGAATTACTACCATTTACACAGCTGGATATATGCTGAATTACTACCATTTGCACAGCTGGATATATGCTGAATTACTATCATTTACACAGCTGGATATATGCTGAATTACTACCATTTACACAGCTGGATATATACTGAATTACTACCATTTACACAGCTGGATATATGCTGAATTACTACCATTTACACAGCTGGATATATGCTGAATTACTTCCATTTACACAGCTGGATATATGCTGAATTACTACCATTTACACAGCTGGATATATGCTGAATTACTACCATTTACACAGCTGGATATATGCTGAATTACTACCATTTGCACAGCTGGATATATGCTGAATTACTATCATTTACACAGCTGGATATATGCTGAATTACTACCATTTACACAGCTGGATATATACTGAATTACTACCATTTACACAGCTGGATATATGCTGAATTACTACCATTTACACAGCTGGATATATGCTGAATTACTACCATTTACACAGCTGGATATATGCTGAATTACTACCATTTACAAAGCTGGATATATACTGAATTACTACCATTTACAAAGCTGGATACTGAATTTTGCCTTCAAAATAGCTCAGTGTCTTGTGCACAGGGCCCTACTTCCAGGTGCCTCACTGCTTCGGTTGGCTGATGCCTTCCTGTCTAATTACATATGCACATCTATGGTGAATACAGCCTCACTGATCTTGAACTTTGAACTCTGACAGGGTCTGGTATAATGTGGAGCTGTTGCGGTGTGGTATGTGATGGTGGCAGTACTGAGGCTCCAGCAGTTGGCTCTGCAGTAAAGATGGGGGATAAGAGGCTTGCCTTAATCTCCCGTGCTCACTGAAGTGAGGAGGACACAGCCGTCAGGCTTACAGTGAGCTCATCTTATGGATGGATTACCCCCACAGGACAAGAGAAATGCAATCTGATCGCTTTTCTTTTGTATTTCCCCAAGACAAAAATCAGACATCAGACTGTATATTTTCTCAGGCTTTGTTAATTTCTCTCAGGAAATAACATCTTTTGGGGAATGAATACCTCAGAGTGCTTCCTGAATGAGTCCCACTCATTATATTCCATGTCATTTAGCTGACGCTTTTACCCAAGGTGATTAGACAGTTGATTAGACTAAGCAGGAGACACACAGTCTCTCTCTCTCTCTCTCTCTCTCTCTCCCTCTCTCCCTCTCTCCCTCTCTCTCTCTCTCTCTCTCTCTCTCTCCCCCTACCCTCAGAGGACAGGGATAGACTTCCTCTTCAATCGCCCTCTAGTGGTTATGAGTGTGAACAGCAAGGCAGCAGGCCAGCAAGCCAATACAGGGGAAACGGATGCTCTGTTTTGGTTTCATGCCGTCTCTTTATGTCCAGAGGATCTGGAACCAGGTGATGTAGAAGGAACCTCCACTGTAAGGAGATGGGAGCTAAGTCATAAACATGAGGTTTACGTGTCTCAACCTCAACGTATGGAGGACAGTCTATCAGTAAAGCTCTTAGCATTTACATTAAAGTACTGAAGATTTACATTAAAGTACTGAGGATTTACATTAAAGTACTGAAGATTTACATTAAAGTACTGAGGATTTACATTAAAGTACTGAGGATTTGCATTAGTCAAATATGTCACCGTACATGTGCCGGTCTCAAAATAGCCACTTATTCAAAGTTCCTTGCGATTCTATCACTGGCTAAAGAGGCCAGGCCAGACCAGTTTCCTGCCCCAGGCCAAGCTTCACCACAGTTACCCTTATATATATATATATATATCTCATCACCATGAGATTATTATGAGGCAACAAACCTTCATGATCCGGTAATAAACCTGTGACCTGTTGGCACTGCAGTGCTGAGTAGCTCAGTAGCTTTGCACTCTGCGTGTGGTCTAAAGAGGCATGCACTTTTCCCCTAAAGTTAAAACCGAAGTTAAAGTTGCAGTGGAATGCACAAATATGCACAAATCTGTGTGGACTCCTGGCTCATAGGTCAGGCCCCAGAGCAGCCATAGGGACTAATCTTACTGCAGGGATTAAACACTGCCAATGAAGGCTGGTCACTCATAACTCATAAATCAGTGTACTGCGGCCCAAAATGAACTCTACTGCATATTCCTAATTTAGCCCTCGAGTGATGAGCATACAAAATATTTTAGTTGGGCTCATTTCAGCATGCTCAATATTAGATTGAGAAAAATTCATACTTCAGATATTTCTCAGCTAAAAAGCTTTTAATTTCACTTTTTGTGACAAAAATCTAATACTTTTTTATTAAATTGTATTTATTTTATTAAAATCATTTATTACCTCTCAAACTCCCCTGACAGGTTGGCCAGAATTTTGATTGCTGATCCCCAATTTAAGATCTGCGTACTGTATACATGTTAAGGTACATGACTGTAGTGTAGTGGTTAAGGTACATGAGTGTAGTGTAGTGGTTAAGGTAAATGACTGGGACCCACAGGGTCGGTGGTTCAATCCCCGGTGTAGCCACAATAAGATCTGCACAGCCGTTAGGCCCTTGAGCAAGGCCCTTAACCCTGCATTGCTCCAGGGGAGGATTGTCTCCTGCTTAGTCTAATCAACTGTATGTTGCTATTCTATGGTTTCCCTACACACAGCTGTGTATGGTTTCCCTACACACACCTGTGTGTGGTTTTATATGGTTCCCCTACACACACCTGTGTGTGATATTCTATCGTCTGTAAGATCCATTTCATATGGCAGAACAAACAGCTCCACTTGCAGTAGCTTGTCTGGCATGGCACACTGCTGATAACATAAACTTCCTGTTAGAAGTTTCCTTGGCTTCCTGTTAAATTCAGTCACAGCCCCTTATCGGACTTCTTAGATATTTCCGATTGAAACATTTGAAAGTTCCTAGTTTTCCTAGTGCAGGGAAGTGTGTACCACAGGAGAGCAGACCAGACAGGGATCTAATCTACTGATGGGTATAACTGTCTCTGTCTCCCAGCCAATGAGCAGTGCTGGGGGAATTAGAATCAAAATTAGACTTTAAACAAGATCTGGGATTTTCACTTTAAAATACATTTTCAGAATAGCCCTAATTCTATTCTATTTTGAATGACCTTTGAGACAAATGTCTGAGAAAAACATAATAAACAGTGTATGATACTATAATCAGGGACTAGAACGAGGCCATTAATTTTAGACATTTTGAGCTAATGCTCATTATTAAAAGAAATAATAATAGCAGAGTGCATGCTGGGTAAGGTACTACTTAGTGCAGTAATGAGGTTTAACACATTAGGCCAAACAGAACCAGCCTATTTATAAGCCTCTTATCGCCCAAAACTTACACACACAATTTCTCTAAAAATGACCTAGTACAGATGCCCTAAATTACACCAAAAAGCACAATAGTCTGTTATTGCATTTCTCACATCTGTGTGTGTGTGTGTGTGTGCCAGTTACTGTACACATGAAGCATGGAGTGTGGGGTGGGCAGAGTCATTTTGGCACACACACACACACACACACACACACACACACACACACACACACACACACACACACACACACACACACAGGCACCCTGCATGCACACACACACACACACACACACACTCACACACACACACACACACACACACACACACACACACACACACACACACACACACAGGCACCCTGCACGCACACACACACACACACACTCACACACTCACACACACACACACACACACACACACACAGACACAGGCACCCTGCATGCACACACACACACACACACACACACCCTGCACACACACACCACAGACAGACAGACACACACACACACACACACACAGGCACCCTGCACACACACACACACACACACGCACACCCACAGGCACCCTGCACGCACTCTGAAAGGAAACCGGGCATTACTGTGTCTCCTGCTTCTCAATGAGCCCCAGACTGCTATAAAAACAAACACAGCCTCTGTTTAAGCTGACCGTGAGAGTGCATGTCCCTGTCAGCACCCAGTACTTCACTGGAGACTAACTGCTGGTTCTGCACTAACTTCACTTTCAAAGGTAGTTTACCACATAAGTATAAGGCTTTCCTTCTGGGGTTATAAATGCCCCGCCCCCACCTCCTCGTCCAATCAGCAGTGTGAACACACTGACGACAGCAGGTCTGTCGATCTACAGCACATCAAATTAGTCATGTGACTGTAAATATGGAAGCTACAGTGCAGTCAGTAAGTATTTGGACAGTGGTACCATTAATGTTCTTTTGGTGCTGCGCTCCAGGATTTAAAATGAAACAACGAAAATGAGGTTGTGCAGTCACCTGAGGGTATTTACATTCATATTGGGTGATCTCTGTAGGAATTACATCCCTGTTTATACATAGTCCCTCCATTTTAGGGGACCAAAAGTAATTGGACAGTGGGCTTCTCAGCTGTTTCTGATTCGTCAGTGCTGGTATAAGAATGCTGTCACAATCTAGTCTTGACTCCAGGCTTTTAATTGCCTTTGGATTTGTCAACATGAGGACAAACAATAGGCTTCAATAATCAACTGTTTGGAACATCATTAAGAAGAAAGAGAGCTCTGATGAGCTCAGTAATCATAATGGGCCTGGTAGGCCAAGGAAGACCTCAGCATAATAAACAGAAACCCCCAAACACCTGTCAGATCAGAAACACTCTTCAGGAGGCAGACGTGGATGTTCCCTGGAGAAGACTTCATGAACAGATCTACAAAGGCTACACTGCACAATGCATTAAAAGGATGGCCAGGTTATAGCAGAGTTCTGGAAAAAAAAGTTGTGGACAGATGAGATTAAGGTTGACTTGTATCAGAGTGATGGCAAGAGCAAAGTGTAGAGGCTAAAAGGAACTGCCCAAGATCCAAAGCACTCCCCTTCTCATCAGTGAAATATGGTGGTGGGGGTGTTATAGTTTGGACATGAATGGCTACCACAGATGCTGGCCCACTTGCTTACATTGATAATGTAACTGTTGATAGCAGCAGCAGAACTAATTCTGAGGTGTACAGATCAGAAGCAGCTTATCAGCTTATAAGTTCAGTCAAATGCTTTCAAACTCAGTGGATGGCGCTTCATCCCAAACATACACAAATGCTCACTTTCCTATTGTCGGGCCTATGTCTCTGAGTGTATTTTTCTTCTTATATCTCAGCCTCATAAAGGCTTCCTTGTCTTTCCTTGGCACAACTCTGGTCCTTATGTTGATAAATGCCATGTATGTATGAGTGTGTAGTGTGTGTGTGTGTGTGTGTGTGTGTGTGTGTGTGTGTGTGTGTGTGTGTGTGTGTGTGTGTGTGTGTGTGTGTGTATGCGCGCGAGTGTGTATATGTGTGTATGTGTGTATGCGAGAGTGTGTGTATGTATGTGTGTGTGTGTGTGTGCGAGTGTGTATGTGTGTATGTGTATGTGCATATGTGTGTGTGCATCTGTGCGTGTGTGTGTGTGTATATGTGTATGTGAGAATGTGTGTATGTGTGTGTGTGTTTGTCTGTGTATGTGTGTGAGTGCGTGTGTGTGTGTGTGTGTGTGTGTAGCTGTTGCAGACCTGTCAGATAGCTGACTGGCAGGCATCTGCCCCTGTAGTTCCAGCTGCGTCACTGACAATTAATTAAGCCTCAATTAAGATAAAAACACCACACTGGGTCGCTTCTTGCTTACTGAATAATTAAAAACCCACTGCTCCAAACAGACACAATCGGACACACACAGCCATACACAGAACACAAACACACATACATACACACACACACACACACACACAGAAAAAACACACAGTTCACACAACCTCATCCAGGTGCTTTTTGCAAATGTGAGATAAGCATGGCTGTTTCTCTTTAGCAGTGGTTTTCACCTTGCTACTCTCCCATTAATCCCATTTCACCCAGTCTCTTTCTCAGAGTCGTGAACACTGATCTGAGCTAAAGTTAGAGAGGTCTGCAGCTCTTCTGATGTTCTTCTGGGATCAGTTGTGACTTCCCAGATGAGTTGTTGATGTGCCCTTGGAGAGACTTTGGTCAGCTGGTCACTCCTGCTCCAAGTGTTCTGCATTTGGAGATAATGGCTCTCACTATGGTTCGGTGGAGGCCCAAAACTTTAGAAATGGCTTTTTAACCCTTTCCAGACTGATACACAGTATTGTGCAGAAGTCTTAGGCACCCTAGACTTTATTATATATATGTTTATTTTTTTGTGTGTGTTAGTGTAAAAGAACACATTTGAGATTTTTACATTTTCCAAAAGATTTAATTTTACATTTTTGTATTTAATTTAATTGTATTGTATTTAACATATTACAGTAAGCAATTGAATATTTACTTTCTACATAAAAACTTGATCAAGGCTGTCTGGGATCAGAAGCAAGGACCCAACCAAATGAAATAATACTGTAATTCAACAACTTTTTTCTCATCTGTTCTGGAACTCCCTTTGATCATGGCAAAGTGTGCTTGTAGAAACTTTGTGGCAACATTTTCCACTAATGGTGAGGCTCAATATGAGTGAGGTTTACATTCAACAGGGCTGACTGCAAACAAGCCTGGCTGTGTTCAAACAGCAAAATCTACTTATCAATTAAATGAGGTTAATTGGCTGATTGAGTAACTAAGGGTGATATGGGTGATATTGGTGATAAGGGTGATATGGGTGTTTGATAACTACATTAAATTAATGAAATAAAAACGTGAAAAAAGTGTTTTCTTCCCTTTGTATAATATTACATTTAGTCATGAATCACATCTGTTCAGTGTGATTAATATGCAACAGGGGAACTCAGGAAGGGGGCAAATACTTTTTCATGGCACTCTTTGTTCTCTGTACTGTACGTGATTAAGTCTCATCAAAGAAGCCTTTACACAAAGTGGCTTCCCAAAAAACAGGCCTACATTTCTCCCAATTAGTGCAGATTCAGCGCACAGCTTTCTCTCAACAAAGTGGGCCATGAGTCAGAAGACATCAGAGAACAGCCTTCAGAGATGCACAGCCCAAACCCCATGCAATGTTACAGACAACTACACCTCTCTCCTAGTATTAGACACTAGAAACCCAAATACACCTCAAAACCTACACCTCTCTCTTCTCATGTTAGAGACTAGAAACCCAACTATAACTCAAAACCTACACCTCTCTCTTCTCATGTTAGAGATTATAAATCCAACTACAACTGAAAACCTACACCTCTCTATTCTAGTGTTAGAGACGAGAGACCCAATTACAACTCAAAACCCACTCTTTTAAACACCACTCTTTTGTTACAAGCTCAACTACAGAATGTGTCACGATGCGCATACTTACAGACTGCACTGTACTGCAGCTGTGTATTTACCCTGGAAATACTAGGTAATTAACATGCTGTAAAACACAGTGTTACCGAAAATCTTCTCTGTTTACAGTTAGTGGTGCAGTATGAACAGTGGACTACCAAATCTTTGAGGAGAATCGCACAGAAACAAACAAGACCAGAGTTGATTTCACAATAGCTGTGCTATTGTGTCTAGCACTGTGACTGTGCTTTTGTGTCTAGCATTGTGACTGTGCTTTTGTGTCTAGCGTTGTGACTGTTTTTGTGTCTAGCATTGTGACTGTGCTTTTGTGTCTAGCATTGTGACTGTGCTTTTGTGTCTAGCATTGTGACTGTGCTTTTGTGTCTAGCGTTGTGACTGTGCTTTTGTGTCTAGCATTGTGACTGTGCTTTTGTGTCTTGTGCTGTGACTGCTCATGCAGCCTGCCTGTTCCCTTCAGTGGGATTAGAGTGGTTCGTACAGTGGGCTGTGAATGGGAAGCTTGTAAGCACCTTATTTCATCATAAATTGTCTGTTTGCTCTAGCCCCTGGCTTCATGTGCTACTGGCTTTAGGGTTGTGGACAGTAGTGCTGTTTATCTAACCTTGAGTCACAACCAGTGCCAACATGCCCTGAACCCCAAACACATCAGTCTTCTGTGATCTGAGGGGGCAGCAGTCTAAAAAGAGAGGGTAAAATACCACAGGCCTACAGAACCACATTCTCAGATTTTCTGAAGATAAGCAAATTATGTCATTATGTCATTCAGGTGGCCAGTTCTGCGTAACCCTGGATCTCAGTGAAGTGAATGTGCCAGTATTGACTGCGGCCAGCAGCCCCACTGGGTGGCACGTGATTGGCTGTGCCGTTGCTGAGGGAGGGCTCAGCAGGGCTTTATCTGTCTCATCATGCACAATGCACAATGGTGGCTGCTGCCAGTCTGCACTGTGTAAGTGTACAGTACTCTAATGAGGGTGGGTTGTGTGAGTATATTCTATTAAGTGTGCACTGTATAAGTGTACTCTATTGAGTGTGCATTGTATAAGATTACTCTATTGAGTGTGCATTGTATAAGATTACTCTATTGAGTGTGCATTGTATAAGATTACTCTATTGAGTGTGCACTGTATAAGATTACTCTATTGAGTGCAACGTATAAGATTACTCTATTGAGTGTGCACTGTATAAGTGTACTCTATTGCGTGTGCACTATATAAGTGTCTTTAAACATATTTGTCTTTGCTCTTCCACATTCTGTATTGTTCTACTGTATTTGCAACAGTTACTCTCTGAGTAACATTAACTCCTGGCTGCGCTACATTATTTATTAGAATTTATTGCCCATTTATTTATTTTATTATTGTCATACTCTCTGGAGTAAAGGGCTATTCATAGGTATTTTAACAGCATATATTACATAACCAGTTAATAAAGTAAAATTGTTAAGCAGGCAGAGAAAACTCTGCTTTTAGCTTTCATATTTTAGTTTTTTCCAGCTCCCCTGATTTGAGTTCTGCCAGGAGTTTCAGCAGAAGCCAGACTTGAAAGCAGGGCAGTGTTATGTAAGTGAGGAACTCACAATGGGAGTAAACAGCCGGCCTGCTAAAGAGCCCCCCCTCTCCCCTCCAAATCTGTTCCTGCTGCCAGCGCTTCATCCCCGTCATAGCCAATGGTGTACAGGCTGCTAAGCCTGGTCTTAAAGGGCCAGCGCCCCACATTAGTGTGGGTACAGAAACTGTCACTACACTGGGGGAACTTATGTCCTGGTGCGTTCATGGAAACTGTCATTCAGCAGTGTATGACTGAGATAGGACTGCAAGGCCTCGCTGGGAGTGATCACGAACATGCGCTTGGCCTTATTAGACATGCTGTGTCTTTAAGAGCAACAATGAAAGTGTGGGAAGAAAAATCATGCAGTTTAGCTTATATCTCCCTTTTTTTAACAACTTACCTCCCATGTTGAGACCTGGGGTTTGGCTGGTTTGAGTATAACCATAAACCATCTCAGTGCAGCTAGGTAAAAAGCATCTCATAAAATTGAACAGATTTACAGTATATAATGCACTGAAATTTGCTGAGTCTACAATTCTGTTTAGCAGCGCCCTTAAATATTTGACCGCACAAAGGCAATTGACCTCTGTGTGTGTGTATGAGCATGTGTTTGTGTGTGTATGTGTGTGTGTGTGTGTGTGTGTGTGCCTGTGTGTGTGAGTGTGTGTCTGTGTATGTGTGTCACAACGCTAGACACAAAAGCAGTCACAATGCTAGACACAAAAGCACAGTCACAATGCTAGACACAAAAGCACAGTCACAATGCTAGACACAAAAGCACAGTCACAGTGCTAGACACAAAAGCAGTCACAATGCTAGACACAAAAGCACAGTCACAATGCTAGACACAAAAGCACAGTCACAATGCTAGACACAAAAGCACAGTCACAATGCTAGACACAAAAGCACAGTCACAATGCTAGACACAAAAGCACAGTCACAATGCTAGACACAAAAGCAGTCACAATGCTAGACACAAAAGCACAGTCACAATGCTAGACACAAAAGCACAGTCACAATGCTAGACACAAAAGCACAGTCACAATGCTAGACACAAAAGCACAGTCACAGTGCTAGACATGAATACAAAGCCCAAGAATATGGTCCAAAAGTAGATTTCTACAGTCTTTGAGCCATCAAACAGCTTAAAATGTTAATTTTCCAAGAACAACAACTACTACAACCACCAACAACAGGGGTGGACCATAGGGTCATATCTGTTTTCATTCATGCCAACTTCTGGCTTTAATCACTTAATTAGCCCTGACATTTACAACATCTGGAATTGTACATTTCCTGATAAGCACATGAATGACAGCCAAATGTTGTTGTGTCTCAATATGAAACGTATTACTGTGAGCTAATCTAAAGCAGTGTTGGTGTATACAGCTAATTAGCTCAGTTAGCCAGGGTACTACCAGCCCTCCAGGACAAGAACTGGCCACCCCTGACCAACAGCAACAACCAAGAACATCAGCAAACAGCAATACTAAATGATGCATGGGATACAAGTGCGTGTGGCTTACACAAAGGACTCGTCTAATTAGTGCTTTTACTCAAGTTGCAGGGAAAATAAATGATTTAAGAGGCTTTTAAAACATTAGGAGATCAATTGAAGATGTCCTTGTCCTCACTCTCTTTACATTCTCTCTCCCTCCTTCTCCCATCTCTCTCTCTCCCCATCTCTCTCCCCCAATCTCTCTCACCCCATCTTTCTCTCCCCATCTCTCTCCCTCTCTCTCTCCCCTCATCTCTCTCTCCACACACACAATCTGCCTCTCTATAATCGGCCAGGCATCCAGCCGGAATCCCGCCCCCCCACGCCCATGTCCTGCTGCGTTCACAGTGTGGCACCTGCCTAGGCCGTCACCATCCCCCACCACCCCCCCCCAATGAGGAAATGCCTCTCGTTCACCAATTCATTCACACACACACACAGACACACACACAAAGGCTGCCATGCAAGGCACCAATCAGCTTGTTGGGAGCAATTTATGATTAGGTGTTATGCTCAGGGACACTTCGACACACACCCAGGGTGGGGGATTGAACCAGCAACCCTCCGACTGCCAAATTACTCTTACCTCGTAAACTGAGAGGTGGGAACGCTCGTACAATCAGTACTGACATCACACTCAAGCTGTCATAGTGGTTCCTTAGAGAGTATTTCAGCAGAGAGAGATATAGCAGCAAATTATACAGTACAGAGCGTGAATACCATCTTATTATACGTACAGTACTGTGCAGAAGTCTTAGGCACCCTAGACCTTATTATATATATGTTTATTTTTTGTTTTTTTCAAGTATAAAAGAACACATTTGAGATTTCCAAATTTCCATTTAATTTGACATTTTTTTATTTAATTTTAAAAAGTAACATATTACTGTAAGGCGGCACGGATGGCGCAGTGGGTAGCACTGCCGCCTCACAGCAAGGAGGTCCTGGGTTCGTTTGCATGTTCTCCCCGTGTCTGCGTGGGTTTCCTCCGGGTACTCCGGTTTCCTCCCACAGTCCAAAGACATGCACGTTAGGCTGATTGGAGAGTCTAAGTTGCCCGTAGGCATGAGTGTGTGAGTGAATGGTGCGTGTGCCCTGCGATGGACTGGCGACCTGTCCAGGGTGTATTCCTGCCTTTCGCCCAATGTATGCTGGGATAGGCTCCAGCCCCCTGCGACCCTGATCAGGATAAGCGGGTTCAGATAATGGATGGATGGATGGATATTACTGTAAGCAATTGACTACTTTTTACATAAAAAACTTGATCAAGGCTGTCTGAGCAAGGACCCAAAAGTCTGCAGAAGAACTGTGGCAAGTTCTCCAACAAGCTTGGAACAACCTCCCTGCTGATTGTCTTATAGAACTGCAGGACAGCGTTGGCTATCTCAGAGTGATGCAGTTAACGCTGAAAGGTGGTCACAAAAAATATTGATTTGATTCAGTTTTTAACTATTCTGCCAAATTATTAAAATGTAATGTAAAATGTATAGTACATTTATTTACAACCTTTCTTTGAATAATTTTTGAAAGAATCTTATCCGTACAGAATGTTATACAGGTGCCTAAGACTTCTGCACAGTACTGTATATCGAATATATTTTGGGCCAGTGAGTTTGAGTGTGGAGGTTCCTTTGAATGTTCATGGTTGTGGCTCATATGTCAGTCAGAATGGTCTCAAACTCAAACACTGCCCCAGTAACACTGCTCAGGTTAAAGAAGAGGATGCTCACACATTCAAACGTAGTCACACCTACAGAGCCGCATGTGACAGTTCCTGGCCTCAACATCAAAGTGAAAATGGTCATGACGGACACCACATTCTTCCTCCAAGAGGACAAACCACAAAGGAAAACAAATGAAATAAAGAAAACAATATGCAGCAAATGAATGAGCTCTGTGATGAGATGTTTACTATGTGACTATCAGTAGGACTGGTGAAGAGAATGCCAGACATGCCACTGAAAACGCATGTGAAAGGCTGTCTGTGAGAATGGATCACACCGTTCAAATCCAGGCCATCATTAGCATCACTCCTAATTACCCAGAAACCCCTGGGGCGGGGGGTCAGAACCCCCACAACGCTAGCGTCGTCGACAGAGAGGCACGTTTCTGCGCCACTGGAGCAGGTGAATCCATGAGCGGCTCTGTGATTCCTGCAGGAACATTCCGCAGCTAAAGGGCATATTCTGGGTCATTCCGCAGCTAAAGGGCATATTCTGGGTCATTCCGCAGCTAAAGGGCATATTCTGGGTCATTCCGCAGCTAAAGGGCATATTCTGGGTCATTCCGCAGCTAAAGGGCATATTCTGGGAGGTGTGAGATAAATGTGAATGGGTGTGTGAACAGGTCTCTGCTCAGGATTGATAATTAGCATGAGTCACTGTAATGATCGCCTTTACTGTGCCGCCCCATCCGTTGCAAAGCGACCTGTGGGAGCTTTAATATAATGAGATTAAAGAAGCTTCATAAATGCAATCCATTAATATTACATTACATTTTATTTAGCAGATTCTTTTATCCAAAGCAATGTACAAAAAAGTGCATATCAAGATCATTTGAACAAACTACAGAACAGGCTGGATAAGCTCAGAAAGGAATTAAGAGTAAGTACAGATGCAGATAAATGCAAATACAATATAAATACAACTGCAACTAGATTAGACTACAAAGTGCAATAGGGGCAAAAAATTCAGACAGGTTTCTGTTACTATTGCAGTCAGACACATGACAGAGATTACTAATGAACACAGTTACAATCTAGGAGCTGGAGTGTTAAAGAATAAAGAATAAAAAGACTAAAGAATGCTGTCTCCAACCTCACTGGCTGCACAGGGCTGGGGGGGGGGGGAAGTCCACCAGCCACAGGCTGCTAGCTCTGCCTCCCACAGAGAAGTGGCATCTTAGCTACCATGCCCAGCTGATCTCTAATGCAGTCTAGCTATAGCTCTCTCCTGCTGGTCTCTAATGCGGTCCTGAGCTATAACTCTGTCCTGCTTGTCTCTAATGCAGTCAAGCTATAGCTCTGTCCTGCTGATCTCTAATGCAGTCCAGAACTATAGCTCTCTCCTGCTGGTATCGGTATCTAATACAGTCCAGCTATAGCTCTGTCCTGCTGATCTCTAATGTAGTCCAGCCATAGCTCTGTCTTGCTGGTCTCTAACACAGTCCAGAGCTATAACTCTGTCCTGCTGGTCTCTAATGCAGTCCAGAGCTATAACTCTGTCCTGCTGATCTCTAATGTAGTCCAGCTATAACTCAGTCCAGCTGGTCTCTAATGCAGTCGAGCTATAGCTCTCTCCAGCTGGTCTCTAATGTAGTCCAGCCATAGCTCTCTCCTGCCTGCACTGGGGTGGAACTATATGTTAAATTAGAGCCACAGGAGAATACTGGATTTGGGCAGGGACAGGCCCTGGCCCACGATTAGATCACTTCCTATGGCAGCCTTCACACACACATAGGCAAGCACACACACACACACACACACACACACACACAAGCACACACACAAACACACACACACACACACACACACACACACACAGGCAAGCACACACACACACACTAGGCATGGGCTCCATTTGCGGTTTCATGGCGTGCCACAGTTTTAAAAATTCCAGGTTCTAAAACCATTAAAATTTCCCTTCATACTGTTTTGACAGTATCAGATGTTTTTACAATTTTAAATGACCACTCACAAAGTGTCCATATTTAGCACAGACCGGGGCTGATGGCTTTTGCACCATAAGAATTTTTGTCACATATAAATAGTAGAAAATAAATACATTCTGTTCAATGGCAAAACATTTGTTAGAACATGATT